>NC_056725.1:868832083-869132083 GCF_019279795.1 Protopterus annectens | reverse complement strand
CCTGCTTTAAAAGTTGTTTTTGCACACTTATCAATACCACATGCCATTCTTATAGCATCTGAAAAAAGGTTTGACCACTTGAAGTTGTACTTTCAGTTCCTCATCTGATGAACTACAGTTTTAAATAATCTACAAAAAGAAGAAAAGTCTTTACACTTTGTTGTTTTCTGGGAGCCAAATTGTTGCCATGACCTGATCTATTAAATAGACAGCTTAATGGGTTAAGGGCAAGACAAAACAACAGTGGTGACAGAGGCTCACCCTGGAATATCCCCCATTTGAATTTTTATCCCTGGAATAATAATTTATCCTTTAAAATGGCTTAACTGTGAAGTGGTTTGCCACTGTTTCATTGTCACTGCAATATAATCAATCAGTGTAGGGTGTATCTTATACATTTTTAAACTATCTTTAATCCCTCAATGTGGGATATTGTCAAATGCTTTTTTGTAGTCAATCCATACCATACTTAGATTCTTCGCCTTCTTCAGTTCTCCATTATGCCTTTATTTAACAATAAATGATTCTTTGTTCCATATGACTCTGTTGGCATCAATTCCAGGGTATAGTTTATATGTCGTCAGAAGGCAAGTTATTAGTCTATCATTTTTAGGGTAGCGTGCAGGTTCACTCTTAAATAGGAGCATTGTTTTTCCAGTTATTAGCCAAGCTGGTGTCTGTTCTGGGTGTGCATATAAATATTTCTTACTCATGGCTAAATCGGCTGGAGTGCGGGGAGTGCCTTCTGTGTAGAGTCTGCATGTCCTCCCCGCGGTTGGGTGGGCATTTGACAGACATGCATAAATGGGCGTGCATTCGTTGAAGGTTGAACGTCGAGATGGCACCTCGGCGTTCGTGAAAAATCTGCCAATCATTAGCAGACAGGAGTTTCGCTGTGACGACCCCTAACCGGGAAAAGCCGAAAGACAACAACAACAACTCATGGCTAAATCCTCACGCAAAGATGTTCATACTTTTAACCAGAAGTTAGGTACAGCATCTGGGCCTGCTGTAGAGGCTTTTCATAACTTTGTTTGAATCTCTCCTGCTGTTACTTCATCCCATTTCATATCTTGTACCTTTGAACTCTTCTTTCTTTTAAATATTCTACCCATTTAGCATCTTTGTTATGTTCTACAGGATTTTCATAAATACATCTCCAAAATGTATCTATTTATTCTTTTTTTTTGTGGTCTTTCAATTCCTTTTAAGTTGTTTCTCACTTCTCTATAATTTATTTTTGGGGTCATCAATAAATTGCTTATTTTGTTTGTTTCCTTTATATTTGTGTATCTTCTAAGTTTTTCTGCCTGTGCTGATATTTTACTTTTGCTATATGGTTTGCCTAATACTATTTCAGCTGCACATGAACATTTAAATTAATAAAACCAACTATTTGATAACACTTGTTTAGCCAGAAATGTAATCATCTAAATACATCTGAATATTTTTCTGTAGACATGATAAATCTGCTTGCATTTGCTAGGAGAAAACATTGCTATTCTCATTGCATTATTAACATCAAGCTTCAGCAGATTTGGTTATATCATTTCATTTAATACCACAATAAACAGTATAATTTTATTGTAACTCTGACATTCTGTGTGTAACTGGTGAATGGGATGACATGGTGTGCTTAAACCAGCAGTACAACTAACTTGAAAAGCAGTGTAAACATTAATTACAACACAAGTAAAGTCCTTTTCTCCAAAAGAATTTCTTGTTCTTCATTGCCATGACATGAATTGTTGGACATGAACTTGTACTATCAGACATATAAACCACTTCAAGGAGCAGCTGTTGCACAGTTTGACTCATCTTAACTTCTAAAACTGCATCTCAGACTATACCAGTGTGTTAGTCTCCACATCAAGACCAGCTCTTCAAACTTCTTATAGAAATAAATAAATAAAATATAAAAAAGCATCACTTTACCTAACCTCACTTCATCAGAATTCATAATGTCAAAGCTACAAAGTTGAAGAGCATATAAGTGATTTCTCAATAAGTCAAAGATCAAAAATATGAACATGGAAATCTTAGTTCCTGATTACTATGATGCCCCTTATATCTAAGAATACTGTACATTGAAGAAGGGGGGATACTCTGATATACCTCAAATTCAGACATACCTTACCCCATGTCTTAATATTGTAATAACCCATGGTTGGGTGTGAGTAACACTTTAATTACCCACAGTTAGCATGACATGGTCACAAGGGCCGCAAAGCCCAGTTGACCAAACAAAGCCAACCATAGGTAAGTCCAGCATGACCCACACCCAGGCATGGGTTATTGCTATTATATAATGGTATTAGTTTTGTATTGTGTTGTGTTTTTGTTGTTGTTATTTAGATTTCTGTGTGTTTTATTTTGTATTCTTCCACTTTTTCTAAGACAAAATAGTTCCAGACCTTTAGTTCAATTTTATTTTTATTTTATTTTTTGTTTATTTTAAGGCACGTTATTATTCATTTTTCAAGAGATGTAAAAGGAGAATTAAATAAGTAAATATACCCCAGTATTCAATAAAATCCATGTAGGCTGCATGTAGAGCCTATATGGAATATATCCATGTTCACATCCATGGCTCTCCCTCGGCAGCAAGCCATGCATATTAATCATGGCACACTGCCGCGGGAGATCACAGTAACAAGAATATTGAATTTGTATAAGCAGCAGTGTAGAGGCTGTCCCATAGTTGTGGATTGTCCAGGAAGTTCCTGAACAGATGTTATGCACAGGAAAATAATCCTTGTAATATACTATGCTGTTGTATAAATATGTTTGAATTTTATTTTTTTTATTTTTTATTTATTTTTTTTTAATGCCTGTTTGCTTGGCGTGGTGAGGTGCTTATTGTTGCCGAGCTTCATTTACACATACACAGCTGACACCTGCCAGACATGCAAAACTAGACACTGGATGTAATTATTTATTTATTTTATTTATTTGTTTATTTATTTTTTTACTTTTTAATGCCCATTTGCATGGTGCAGCACAGTGCTTAGCTTTGCCGAGATGCTCTTGCACATACACAACTGACGCCTGCCAGACATCTAAAAATAGAAACCAAATGTAATTAATTTGTTGAAAATTTTTAATGCCCTTTTGTGTGTTGCAGCATGGTGCTTAGCAATGCTAACAGGCACCTTAGTAGTATATGTGAAGACATACTGGTTTCCTCACTATCCAAGTAGCTAAATAGTTTGAGTCACAACCTAAAGTGTAATAGGTCTCCAGTTCATATCCTGCGTAGTCAAACCTTTTTAAATTTAATGCTGTGAAAATGTGTGAGGTGACCTAAAGGGCGGTTTAATACAAAAACAAAATTGTTACATTTGGAAAAGTTGAGTGATGTGAAGCACCACTTAAACATGGTCAATGGCTATTCTTTTTTGCGCATTGCTAAGCTCCGCTGAAACACGGTTGTGTGAGTTTGCGGGATGCTCATCTCTGCTAAAATGGTTTGTCTGATACTAAGCAACTCGATGCTTTTTTGAAAGTTACAATATGATGTGTAAGGGTGGGAATGCAACCTATATTAAGGCCAATAGGTGGGAATTCTACACCGTTCATTGGAGTCCATAGTAGCCTGTTGATATGCTTGGAGGCGGTGGTGAGGGAACACACTTTTGGGCACAGAGGTGGGGTGTGCAGAAGTCCAGAGTGTCTGTTGGACTCCTGATGAGTAACTATGAACCCCCCCTGCTGAAGGGAGATTACCAAGTGTCAGAATGCAAAGTTGAAGCCTGTTATCGCTTGGCTAGGGATTTTGCCAGTGATACTGGTATCCCTCACACTGGTGAGCAGTGTCCTCACCATTATGATGACCTGAAGCAGAGGAAGAGGGGAACCTTGGATACCTGTGTCCAAGAAGTTCAGGCTGGTAGGCCCTACAGATATGTAAGTATGTTTGCTACTACTTTACTAATATGCAAACTGAATCTGTGTAAAACTGGTATGCATAATGGTTTGCATCTCTTACAACAGCTGTAGCTGAATGGGCTTGTAATGTCCAGTCTCATGCAGGGCATCTGGCCAGGATGAGGTGCGAATGTGGTAAGTAGGGAAAATGTCTGATAAATATAGTACAATACTCACAGTAAGGTGCAGGGCTGTCTTCTGGCCATTTTGCGTCAAATAGTGCTCTCTATTCCTTCCACTCCAGGAACAAAGTATATGGGTAAGGCAGCTCTCATTCTGGGTCAATATCCATGTGTATAACTGACAAATTCTAAGGAACAATAACAATAAAGTTTAAAGCAGGATTGTGCTTTGATAAGTAATGTGTGCAAATAACTGCAGTAAGGTTGTATTCACTGCATGTGTGCTCTAATCTGACACGAGCCAACTGCAAAAAGGAAATTAATAAAGAATAATTGCCTGATAAATGAAGTGCACTACCCACAGTAAGGTTCAGGCCTGTCTTCTGCCCAGTTTGAGTCAAATAACACTTACTGCACGTGTGTTTTAATCTGACTCCAATCAATTGTTAAATTAAGTGCACATGCCCCCTGGAGTAACAACCTTTGGGTTCTACTCCCATGGCAGCCAACTAACACATGACCGTCTGTCTAGTCTACTTAATGTACATGAACATACCCCTCAACTGTCACAATTTTTTGTAAGGTAATGACAACTGCCCAATCTGTCTGGTCCTTGATTTGCAGATAAATGATTACCTGGAATACAATGTATTACAAATCCTTTTACAGAACACCTTGGTAGTAATGTATGAGCACAGTATTCGAAACAGTCCAGTGTAGCTGTGTACTTGCATTTGTTAGTGCTTGTCCCATACTGTCCCATGTTAATAGCTTGAGAGGTATGTACATGCAACATCATCTATACAAGAATCGGAGTCACTGTACTCACAACTGACAAGTATGTATTTGTAGTCTGTGTAGCAATATCATCCGCAAGTTCATAATGGAATGTTTTTCTATCTCTCCCCACCCTTTATCTTCTTTAACTTATTAATGTTATTTATTATTATGATTTGATATTAATATAGTTAAGCTAACTGTTATGTTAGCCTTATGGGTTATTTCATACTGGTTTGTTGTTAACATACTTACCATTATGTTATTTATTGTTGTGTTCCACATAACATACCTTAATATGTATTTTGTTTAATCAGTATTATCTTCCATTATGTTAATACTAACATTTGTTTGTTATTACTTATCTTACCTTATGATTACATTTAATTTACTACAGCATGACAAGGCAGGCCAGTTGCCTACTTTGGCTCCCCCGGCCATGGCACTGAGGCCCAGCACATCTGGGCTGCAGCTTTGTGGTGCCCCCTCTTCTACTCCTGCACTACCTGCAGCATTAGGTAGTTCTGCCCCACAGGCTGGGGGTGGGACCCCTCGGGGAGTGGTGTTGGAGGGGGTGATTTTGTCATCCATGATGAAATACCAAGTATGGTGTGCATGTTGTTCCATCAAATTGTCAGAGCTCACCTGCATCAGGATGAAAGCATGCTCAGCCTTGCCCTGGATGCCAGCCTCCAGCACTGCCACCACAGGGGCAGTGAAGGAACAGTGCTGACAGTGCCATGGGTGAGGACCTGAGCTGCACTGCTACCTTGTGGATGCTCCTGAGACTGGGATTCCACAACACCCTCCCCATCCAAGGTGCCCCCCCTTGTGTCACACACCAATTCTATTTGATGTTTTCTCTGTCTTGTCTGTCTGCAAAAGCTTTCTCACCTTCCCAGCTTACCCCCCCCACACTTATTTATGTCCCTTCCCCAACATTCCACTCTCACCTTAAAAAAAAATGCCCACCCCCAAAGAAAATCGTCCTATACATAGCTATCCATATCGCACACAAGTCCACTGGACACACATAATTTGGTCTAATTGGCTTGACAATGCAGTTAGGTTATCATCTCCTGTCTCTGAGGGTGACAGTCCAAATTCAGCTAAAAGATCTGTTAAAATGCACAAGTTGTTGCTGTTGAAGAAATGTATAGTTATGGTTCTTTCCTACACCCATCCTGCACATCCCTACCTGCCTTTCACTATGTTTTTCCCCCTGCTTGCACCCCTTTTCACCACTGTCCTATCGACCCCTTTTCTTTTCTTTAAAGATGTGGTGCAGTACACTGCATCTCTTAAATATGCTAAATAGAGCTGTACTGATATATGCTTTTTGCACATTATTAATAACAGTCAAAATGTGCACCGGGATCTTATTTTGAACCCACAACCCTTTCATCTACAGAGCAGTGAATCATCCCACCAAGCCACCCAGCTCCTAATAAAAAGCAGGTGTTTTAAGAAAACATAGAAATGCTGTAGTCCCCCCATTAAGCATGTTTAAACAGTGCATCACATCTCTGTGCACCACGGAAATCAGCTAAGAGATTCATAGAAAAATAGTACTGCAATTTGCACTCTAGTACACAAACACATCACTATAAAGGCACACACATACGCTTAGATGTAATTGAGGTTTCTGATAGCAGGTAACCCTGCAGTTATGTCTACAACATATAAGAACACACTTGATAAAGCATTAATGGAAAAGAGGATGTTAGCTGGGGCTCTGTTATACAAAAATAGTACTCTAAAACCATACACATACTAATAGATGCAAGTGTAGTATTTAACAGCAGATAATTGTGGAATATTAACTACAACATGTAGGAATTCTCTTGCACCTGTGACTATGTAGCTCAGTCTGTAAAATGCACTACAAAAATTAAGTTTTTGTTACACATGGTCCTGGGTTCAAGTACAGCTGTGTCTACAAATGAAAATACATGTAAGTGGCTATCAATATTATAAAGAGTGTTATGCATGTCTGTCTCATTATCTATTTATGCACGCAAAGCAGTACAGTTGGAATGTCTGCATCTAAATTACAGAGGGCAAAGGCATATAGATAGGACCACTCTTGTCCTACTCCTAGTACAACAGGTAATGCAGTAGATTCAATTCCCACTGGATGTTGAACTGTGCACTGAAATTGTGCCCCAGTAATATCACACTGCAGCCCACAAAGTTTTGCTGGTAATATCACAGACAACCACAGATGCACAAGTAACATACATATATGGCAGTTGAGCTAGACACAAGGGTAGGCAGCACACACTCAACATAGGAATACCATGACATACCACATGATCTGGCAGTTGTCCACCTGCCTGACTTCATGGTTAATGTATACTTACCCATTTTGTAGGACACACCAAGCATTTTGGCTTGCATTGTCTTACTGATACCATTGGCTGGCACACTTACCTGACACACATACCTTACTTCCCAGTGGGGTGGCTCCCACACTTACTCTTACAGCTTGTTGTCCTGCAAATTGTTCACCCTTTTTGCTTATGCCTGTTGCCTACAGCATTACCTTCAGCTTCAGTCTGTAGCACACACATTTGTATGTAAATAGTAGCTGATACAGACATCCTCTCTGCCATGATGTAGGATCTGTCCCCCACTATTTCCAAACCCAACATAGAGAAAGGAGTTGTAATGTACATTGAGGCCTTATATCTTGTTCAGTGGTTGTATGGGATTGGCTGATAATAATGCAAAGGAGATGTGATGGCTGCAATTTGCAGTTCTGAAGCTCAGATTGTTTCTGAGGCAATTACTTCCTAATACAGAACCATGTTAAAAAAAGAGATACTCCCATTCGATTCTTGGCTGCAGCACCTTCTGTGTGGAGTCTGCATGTCCTCCCCATGGTCGAGTGACGTTAAAGACATACAGGTAAGTGCGAGCATGAATGGGTGTGCCTTCTTTGAAGGTTGGGCATCGGGCTGGGAACTCGGCACCGTAAAAATCCACTGCCAATCATTAGCGGACCGGAGTTCCGCTGTAGTGACCCCTAACCGGGCAAAGCCAAAAGATATTACTTACAGAACCATGTTAAAAAGGCAAACAGCTAGCTAGGGAAAACATTGTCTATGAGAGTTACTTTTCATGGCCACCTCATTGCCACAACATATATATATATATATCGGTATCATTCAACAGAGGAGTATTGTACTCCACCGGGTGTGTAACCATTTTGTTTCCAACATGATGCATATTTGTCCATGTACTTAGGGGGAAATGGTGATTACAGCAGTAAGCCTTGTGTGGAACTGTACACATCATTGATCTACAGATGGGTTACACTTACAGAAGAATTAGTGAACAATATGGGTAGAATGCTCTCTATTAAATAGCTATACCACTCTCCTTGGAATTTCATGTTGATAGAGGTGGTAATACTACACTGCTATTTGTGTGACATTGCTTGTTTTACATATTACAAGGGGGGTTTACACATATGGACCACAAATTAATGGACTTTCATGTTGGTTGTGTGACCATACAACAGTATCTGTCATGACACAAACAGGGATAGATGAGTACTGTCACTATCCTACTCCCATCCACACCCTTACTATGTTTGCATGGTGTCACATTTGAAAGGTGTAACCAAGCAGTGATTACTGGAAACCACCTGTTATTGCTGTATCTCCGCATACTTTTCTGCCACATATGTGATCCTGACATATGTACCCATTTTTTGTCTTTTAGGCGATATTTATCCAAGATACCAGGGCCTTTTTACACAGGCAGAAAATGAAGCTATCCTGGATGCCCTTTGTCAGCATCAACAACTCCTGCTGTCCAGGGGGTGGACAAACAGGGAACAGCAGACAGCATTGTGGGCTGACCTGGTTTTTAATGTGAATGCCATTGGACAACAGAGCAGGACATCTGAGCAGGTGCAACACCGTGCCACAGATATGATAAATTCCACCCACAGAAGAGCAGCAGATGTGGCCAGGGATCACCGGTGGAGGGCCTGAAGTGGAAGAACCACTGCCAGCCACAGAGGAATTCCTGGTAAACCTAGGAACACAGGACAGCTCCCTGGCATCCATCACATAGTATGTCATGGATGTGGGTGTCACCATTTCAACACAAGAGGAGTATCCAGGTATGCTTAGTTGGATAAGCATCACAATACGGTAGCATCTGTTTTTTTTACATTGTACATACTTTTATGTGGGTGGTAGGTATTTTTTGTGGGAGAGGGTGGAGGAGGTTAGTTGCAGTGTGAGTCTCATGCTCAGATTGTGACCTACTTACCAAGTAACATAGCATGTACAGTAAATGTGAGATCTGTGGACGTATTAACCTGTCATAGTTCAACATGGGTTGCTGTTTACATTACCCCTCCCTCAATTTTTCACAGGACCATCAGGAATTATACGCAGCCATTATCATGCTCCTGGTAAGCATAACACTGTTGTGATACAGGTGTAGATTTAGTGCATTGTACTTACTAAAGTGTCATCCCAGGCCTGCTGGCTGGATTGATGCACTGTCTGCATGATTGCCAATCTCGTAGAGTTTTACCAATTGAACACAGTTTACAGTCATACCTATGCCTTGCAGTTGTGACCACAGTGATAGATTTACAGTATTTGTAGGACAGTTCAGATTGCCTTATGTGTCAACTGCGCAGAGTGTTGACAATTGTTAGCAGTGTGCATAATTGTTGCTCATGAGATTCTTGAATAGGGAGCTTATTATTTACAAGCAACTACAGAAGTTTTTTTTTAGAAAGCAAGAAAAAACCTTCCGGATGGATACTGCTGTCGTATGAAAGTTCTTTATTAAAACCAAAGAATAAAATCCAAAGACACAAAATATAAAAATGTTAGCGCTTTCGGGTGTTACCCTTCATCAGACAAAGCACAATCATTATGAGACATTATTTAAAGCATACATAGACCAATCAGGGGTTAGTAGAAGACCCGCCTATTCCTCAAGGCGGGCTTCATAGGTATGACATCATTAAGGCCAGGCCATCGATGGGCCATAAGTTCTATAATCCACCTAGACTCAATCAGTTCTGTCTGTTGTTTTATGTCCCCCCCCTCTTTTATTCAGTGTAACATTCACTAAGGCCCTAAAAGTGAAAGCATGTGTTGGAAACTCATGGACATGCCTAAAAAGGGCATTATGTACATCGCCATTTCTTATGGCTGATAGATGCTGTAGCAGCCTCACTTTAAACATATTGTTGGTCTTGCCCACATAAAAACATGGGCAAGACCTACACTCAGCCAGATAAGCTATATTTTTCGTCCTACAAGTTGCCCTAGCTTTCAGTTGTATATTCCTACATGTAGTGTGATGCACAAAGGTCGTATCCCTGTTAATATGTGGGCAGGCCTTGCATACTCCACACGGTGTACTCCCAACTTGTTTGACATAAATCCTATCCTGCATAGTGTGCTCTCTACAGAGAATATCCTTCAAATTTTTGTTTTTCCTATATCCAAACATAGGATGGGAACCTACAACCTTCTTAACCTTATCATCACTGATAAGGATATTCCAATTCCTCTTCACTATGTCAGTGATATCCTTGATGTTACTACTGTAAGTAAACGTCATTTTAAAAGGATGTTCCTCTCTATTACCAGCCTTTACTGCTTGAGTTCGAGAATGTAGCCATGGTTTGTAGTCTAGTGCCCTCTTCTCTTTACTATTCGAAATAGTCCTATCAACCATCCCACCTTTATAGCCCCTATCTAGTAGGAAACTTTTTAACCTACTGGTTTCTCCTTCAAAATTGGAGTCATCTGTACAAATCCTTGATATTCTGCTCACCTGTCCCTGTATAAGACTCGGAAAGGTGTAGCGAGGATGCATGCTATCGTATGTTAACAGCGTGTTTTTCCAGCATTCCTTCCTGTGTAAGCCAGTAGTGAATCCTGTACTAGTTTGTGTTATCAAAACATCAAGAAAATCTATTTGAATATGGGAGGCTACCTTGGTAAATCTAAAAAAGTGTGTAGTGGAATGTAGATATTCCAAAAAACAATCCATGGACGATACATCCCCTTCCCACAAAATAAAAATATCGTCCACGTAACGTTTATACAGCCTAACATGGGACCACCAGAAGGGGTGATTGTAGATGAACTGGTTCTCCCAATGGGAGAGCACGAGGTTGGCATAGGTATTTACACAGGGTGTGCCCATGGCTACACCCTGTGCTTGTTTGTACAGTTGTTCAGGACCCAAAAAGACATTATGATCCAATACCAAACATAACATGGTTACAATCAAATCTATCTTAGATTGCTCAACCTGTCTTGTCTTCAAAACTTCTCCTATGGCCATGGTACCATCGTCATTGTTAATGACAGTGAAAAGGCTGGCTACATCTAAGGTCACCATAAGATATGGGTCCTCGTTTATTCCTCTCCGTACCTCCCCTAGTGCTCTCAGAAAGCCCCCTGTATCAGATAAAATATTCTTAGTGTCATCGACAATGGGTCGAAGTGTGGTTTCAAGCCATATCGAAACATTTTCGGTCACCCATTTCCTACCAGAAACAATAGGTCTAATGGGTGGATCCACTAAGGATTTGTGTATCTTGGGTAGACCCTTAAAAATAGGGGTCACTACATCTTCTATCCTGAGGAAATTATACAGATCCTCACTGATGGCTTCCTTCTGCAAAAGTTGTTTCAGACTTGAATGCACTCTATCTATAATAAATTTAACATTAAGTGGGTTAACTGGTATGTAGGTCTCCCTGTCAGATAGTAAAGAGTTCAGTTTGTCATGATAAAAAATGGTATCCATGACAACGATGGCTCCCCCTTTATCTGCCATCTTAATAGTGATCCTACGGTTGTTACTTAAGTCATGTAGAGATTGTTTCTATATGGGGGCCAAGTTGTAATACCTATGCATCAAACCACCTTGAAAATATTCCATTAAATCTTTCTCACAAGCTCTGATAAAGAGACTCATAGATGCTGTAAAAGTGGGAACAAAAACACTAGGTTGTCTCAACTTCACCCTATCAGTATCATTAAATCCAAACATGTTGCGTAAGGCAGCTGTTCTGCAAAACATCATGATATCCATTATTACTTCATGGTAGACACTTTCCTTACTAGGAACAAATGATAGTCCCTTGTTAAGTACATAGAGTTCATGTGTGTTCAAAGCATAACTAGATATATTATATACAATATTGTTACCAACATTAGTCAGTCCAGGAACCTCTTCTTGCTCTGTGAGTCTCTGCTCTCGCTCAAGGAGCGCTTCCATGCTCCTTTCTTCCTGACTGGAACAGGTAAGTTGTTTAAAAAATTTTGTTGTGCATAAGCTCCTTTAGGACGTGCCCCCAGTCGTAATTCTACATTTTCTCCGGTTCCCCTCCCTTCTCTCTTGTTATCTGAGCCAGTTACGGAAGCATTGGTCACTTCAGGAGGCAGACTTAGTTCCAAAACGCCATTTTGAACCAAACGATCCCCATCGGCTGCCAAAACTCCTGCAGAGGTGCCCGCGGAATGGGGCTCTGCTTCACAGGGAGCGATCGCAACATGATCGTTAACGTCATCTTCCATCGACAAGCCCTCCCTTGGGCTAGAGTGTCGCTGTAAAGACGGAACTGTGCTGCCCGGTTGCTCAGTCCTGTCAGGTTTCTCAACTTGCCTGACTGCTGTGGAAAAGGTGTTACCCACTTGGTGTGTATGGAACGGAGTTCCTGAATCATTATTATTTCTTCTGTGTTCCGGTCCAGGTCTCGCCCATACAAAAATATTGCCTCTGGAGAAATCCTCATGGTCTCTCCTGAGTTTGTTCATTTTAGTAGTCCTCAATTTATTCTCATTGTCAGTCATAAGTTGGTAAGTGTCTTTCAGCCGTTTAGAGTGGGTGGACCCTACAAAGTCATTCTGTAGCTGGAGGTGTAGTTTCTTAACCTCTTCCTTTAGGGAGATAATTTCTGGAGCAAAGAAGCTGTTAAGGAGTTCCATGTATTGGAAACTCGTTCTGATGTTTATCAACTGCCATTTAGCCAATAACTCAGGGTAACGATTGCCCTGGGTCGGCATACATAGTACCCTCATCCCTCGAGGGACTATGCCATACTGCAAACATGCTTGGAAGTGAAAGGTTTGCCATTGTAGTCTCTGCAATTTGGCCATTTTAAAATTATAGTCTCTTAGGAGTCCGTCAAAATTCTGATCCACCATTGCTGGAACGGAAGCATTGGACCCCACATATGCAGGTATATGAAATCCCATATCAAGCAATGGGTTATCCATTGAAATAAAGCACTCAAAGTTACTTTCATTACCATTAAGATTCTGTTGTTCACTAACAGCCATATTGTGAGCAGAACTTACTTGAGCAGGCATACTCACAGCAGCTCAGCACCTATAGAGCACAAAACACAGTTCAGAAAAAATCCAAAATGCTCGATGTGGGCAAGACCAACAATATGTTTAAAGTGAGGCTGCTACAGCATCTATCAGCCATAAGAAATGGCGATGTACATAATGCCCTTTTTAGGCATGTCCATGAGTTTCCAACACATGCTTTCACTTTTAGGGCCTTAGTGAATGTTACACTGAATAAAAGAGGGGGGGACATAAAACAACAGACAGAACTGATTGAGTCTAGGTGGATTATAGAACTTATGGCCCATCGATGGCCTGGCCTTAATGATGTCATACCTATGAAGCCCGCCTTGAGGAATAGGCGGGCCTTCTACTAACCCCTGATTGGTCTATGTATGCTTTAAATAATGTCTCATAATGATTGTGCTTTGTCTGATGAAGGGTAACACCCGAAAGCGCTAACATTTTTATATTTTGTGTCTTTGGATTTTATTCTTTGGTTTTAATAAAGAACTTTCATACGACAGCAGTATCCATCTGGAAGGTTTTTTCTTTTTTCTTGTTTGAATGTTTGGACTGTCTTCCATTGGTTGGATCTTGTCAGCATCGAGCATTTTGGATTTTTTTTTTTTTTTTTTTAGAAAGTAATGTCCTCAGGTCATGTTATATGAGGGTGGGGATTAGACAAGTCTACAATACTGACAGCATTGTACACATCTTGACATATATTGCAAGATAGTACTGTAGAGCATAGTGCATGTAATAATGCACCACTTTTCCCTTTTTATCACAGGTGACCAAGGGGGTTGGTCTCTGTCTCCCTCACAACATAATGTCAGTGTCTCTTCAAACTCTGATGATGATGGTGGCCAAAGTTGGGTATGGGGGGGGGGTTGTAGGGCTGGATCTGTCAGAGAGGTTGATATCCCTTTTCTACCCTCATTATCACCATGCACAGTCAGTATGCCTATGCACACCCTGTTCCCTGAGGCCAAAGATATTGAACAGTCAGAGGGCCGGAACATTAAACATGAAAGTATGGGCACCATGGCCGAAGTGAGTGTTGATACTGGCCATAGCAAAAGAGATGGAGAGGTTCCACACAAGCAGATTGATAAGGGTGCTTGTAGGAGGCCTGCTGTCCATCCACCATGTGTTGCAGGTATCCTGTCACGTGTCACTCGGTGTATGTTTAGTGCCATCATAGAGGCACATGCATGTTCCAAATGGACCTTCAGAGGAATGTTCAGGGTTATGGATGCAGTGCAGTCTGACATCAATGACTGCTTCGACTACATTGCTGATACCCTGGATCGGCTGACTGATGCAGTGGAAAGACATTGGTCTGCGAGAGATCACAGATTATCTGTCTTGGGATGGTCATTGTCTGTGATGGAACATCTGGTTGGAGTTGAGCATCAGTCCCATGGAGATAGCTCAGCAACTACATCAGCTAAGAGTCCACATGGCCATGCTCACTCACGCTCCTGTAGTGATAGTACATCTAGTACCCCAAAGGCAAGTGTGCTGTTCACATCAAGCTGTGACAGGCTATGGGCTTATGGTCCTGGGCATTACCTTGGAGGACACGGTCCCAGCAGAGAGCAGGTAGTAGTGCCACTTCTGACCATGGTTAAAGAGATGCCAATGCGACTCCTGGCAGAGGCATTTCTCATGTTTGGGGGCAGAGATGGTGAACTGTCAGTTCTACCATGCATGTTTCAAAGCTGTCCAACATACAGTCACATAAGGCTAGCACTGAAATTGACTGTGTTTGCACAGACACTCACACACCACTGTCACAATCAAGTCACCTGCATACAAACATGGCACATTCCATGGTCCATCTTGCCTGCTTCCCTTACTGACTCACACACATGCTTGCCAATCTATTGGGTCAGCCTTGTTCTCCTGCACCACCACCCAACACCCTATACAAGTGATGATAATTGTGCCACATCCCTGTCATCCTTGTCATTGATGCACGGAAATTAAGCTATGTTTTTGATGCACAGGGTGACTACTTAAATTGCTATGTATTCCTTTAGTCCACCATTGCCTTTCACATGCTACTTGTACTAGTCACTGACAGAAGTTGTCTGCTGGCTGTTGTACTTTGTACACCACATTATATTGTGTAGATTAAGTTGGATGATGTTGTAATGGCTGTATACTTACACAATGAATGGTGTCTCAGAGAACTGTTTATGTTTCAGATTTTGGATTTTTTGGGACACATTTATGGCTACACTGCTACAATACAACTGTAACTTTCAGAGCACAGGAAGAAATGTCAGCACAGAATTAAAATGTCTTCATAAAGGTACATCAGTATACAGAAGGTGCATGGCTCCATAGCTTCATATGTATATCACAACCTAACAGGGACAATGGCATCATGAAGCCTACTCCTGCATCCATAATCTCTGACACAATGTGGTTTCCTTGATGAGTGTAAGCAAGGTTCTGGGAGCTGACACATCTACAAGCTGTGGAGTAGGAGATGCACCATCTACAGCCCTGTGTCTACTACAGACATTTGCCATCATCCAGTTATAATTGCCTTGTTCTGCATCCCATTGTGTTACTTACACATGATGTGCATTACAGCAGAAGTGTGGTTCACATGGATGGAGAGCCTGTTACATGTAGTGTGTAGTGTCATGGTTACATACCTGTCTCCCCAGCATGGCCTATTTATACCACAGTCAAGGTGCAGCTGTGTACAACAGGTACATCTTGTACTAGTCCTTACTTGGATGTGCAGTTGGCACAAAGTGGGAGCTGACAGCTTCCTTGTATGTCAGCCATATACCTCCCCTCCAAAGCATGTAGTGGACAGAATACACAGTTTCAGCCTTGACACAGTCTGCATTGGACATTTTATGTACACTGTGCATTGGGTTACTGTGGGACCGCTCTAGCTATTACAGGTGTCAGAAATGTCTGTGTGCTTACATACCGCAGATGCCATTGCTCTCAGTGATAGGTGTGATGAGTGCCACATGCAGTGTAACAATGGTATGCCGCATACAATGTAACAATGGTATTCTGGGATTCACATGCCCTACCTTTATCTATAGGTTGTACAACAGTGCATGAAGTCCCACATCTTACTGACCAGTGAAAGTCAAAGGATACATCATTCTCTGTGTCCATACATCCCTGCCTACTGAGTCAACTGATGGAGGTGTGCAGACAATACATTATTGTCTAGGGGGTGGATGACTGCCAAAATTATAGTACTGTGCATACCTTGGCATTTAGTATTTGTCAGTGGTTCTGACAGCAACTGAATGTGTGTGTCAGCCCATTCTGGGTAAATGTTGGCTCTGTCTGCAAAACATTGGCATTCCCTTATTTGCAATCATCTGCAAATGTAGCCAGTCTGAGGTCACTGACAGTGGCCATGACTGCAGAGAAAGGAATGGCTAGGTGGGGTACTCCCAAGAACGATGTGTGTGGGCAGTCCACTGGTTAATGGGTTTTGTAGTGCTAGTCTACAAAAACCTATCTTCCCAGATAATGACTGTCAGACACTTGGATATCCAACAGCTGACATGTAGGTTTGTAAAACACCTCCACAGTGTGTCCACAATGCCTGATGGCCTAACTTTGATGAATGCTTTGGCGGGCCATGGTAGGTGGGGTGAGTCATTTTCCCCTCATACATTGCAGTCTGTAACAATGAATTTGGTACAAACCTTAGGCTAGGCAAGATCTGACCTTGAACAACAAAAACTGCATTTGGGCCAATGTCTGCAGGTATATTATATTGTTATTGATCATTTCCGTAATAAGTGTTCTCATGGCTGCAAATGTGACACTACTGAGACATCTAGAGACACCAGCTGTGACTGCATGCTACTTGCCCTGTGTGCAACTATGTATTGACTTTAATTCCAGCATGGTTTCCAAGAAGGTATCTACCAACATGTCTGCACCTGTAGAGACCATAGGCAAGCAGCCGGGGGGGATTCATATGTGCACCCTGGGAAAGATAAGGGGGCACTGTTCACACAGTTATCCTACAGCTGCACACCACTCAAGCAGTGTGTACTGCACTAACACAATTACCTTTTGAGGAATGCTGACAAGAGGATGGTCCCCTGAATTGCTGGTGCCTGGCTACTGCATCTGCTGGTCTCAGTACAACCACTGTCTCCTGGGATGCCATTCCCCTACACCTCATCTCACACCAAAAGCAAAACATTATTACCAAACTCCACATAAGGTACAGGTCACAGCCCGTTTGTTTATCCACATAGTTGTCCTACTACATGCAAGGCTCTGTAGCCTTGACATACCCTTTATGAGGTAGATGCCTTTTGCAGCAAACAGAGCAATTATTATAGTGTGACATGTACAATGCCTAGTATTGCAGGGTTCTTGGGTTTCAGTAGGGTAATGTGTGGATGGTGAAATGGAGCACAGCTGAAGTGTCACATTATGATGTACAATGTCAGGTGACATATACATGCAAGGTTGCTTGGCCAAGCACCACAGTGGCAGTGATCCCTGTCAGGTCAGAATGTCACAGCAGTTCATGTAGCCTGACCATCATCAGCTTGCATGCCTTGGATCTTAGGCATACTGCAGAGGGATGGGCACCATTGGCCAAATTGTGTGTACCCACACTTGTCCTATGTATGTCAGACTGTACATTTATGTAACCGGAACATATTTCTATGTCCCCACATCATGTCACACAACATACAGTGTGCTGTCTGGTAGTCTGACATGCAATACACACTAGCAAAGCCAGAGTAATGACCACATAGTTGAACAAGTTCTCTGTGCATACACAGACATTCACATCTTTCCTGCAAGGTATGCCACCTGTACAACTGCATAAACTTGGCTGTAGCTGACAGGAGGACAAGAAGCACCTCATGGCATGGAAAACTGGGAGCAGTCATATAATCTCCAAGTTATGCCAGTCTCCCACAAGAAGATCTTCATAAACATATGCCTGTTTGCATAATCATGGCCATAAGCCCATGCAAATGTGTATGTAGTATCATTTCCATTGGTAACAGTAATGTTCCTGGTACATAGCACTTCATTTAGCCACACCTGATGTACATACTCACTGTTGACATACATGGCCACACAGGACTGCCCCCCCCCACAGGTTTACACCATGTCTCCACAGGGGTAAGTTGGGTAATATATCATGCTCATGTCATTATGAGGGCACTGTCACGTGATAATGCTGTGTTTATAACCTCTGAGTGCTTTTCCCTCAGTATGCCAATATTTCACTGCAGTGGCCATTTTCTTATGTATCTTTGCAAGCACCATTGGCAGTTAGACACAACACAAACTTTCCTCACAAGGGAACTTCATATCCCAGTATCTGACCTACAGTGATTGTGTGCAATTACTGTCATTGTAGCTTGTGTCATATAGACCACTCAGAAGTGATCTCTGCCTTGCATACAGGGCATTGTGTGACCCTGCTGTATTGGACATGCTGCAACTCTGTGAGTGGAATGGTACATGTATTACCCGCTGTAAGGATATAGGATCATAGGATCATAGGAAGTTACTAGGCTATTGGCCTTGAGGCCCTTACAAGCCTCCCCAAGAATTTAGCCTGTGTTCCAATGCATTAGCACCTGATGCACCTGTCCAGCAGGGACACAGGTAGGATCCCCAAGGTGTATTCTCTGCTCCCCATCTAGTTATCTAGGTTGTGCTTATAATGAGTTAATGAGGTACTCAGCTTGATGTTGACAGGGAGTCTACTCCACAGAAGGGGGAGTCTCTGGGACAAAAACCTGTCCCACCAATAAGTCCCATTGATGTCACACACCAGGTTGAGGTCACACATGCGGGTTACTCAAGTGGAGCTTGACTTGTGTATATGCAGCAGTCCCATCAAGGCAGGGTCTCAGATTGTTGTGAATACCAGACAGAGGCCACCTCTGGGGAGTTTGTATAAGACTGAGTAAAGAGACAGGGATTTTAGCCTATCTGTGTTGGTTAGATGTTTGAGGCCCTGGATTATCCAGGTGAGAACCTCTCTGGTCTCTCCAGCTGCTGCATGTGCTTTGTGAGGTACCTGCTGAAAGGGACTTTGTACTCAATAACGGGTCTTATACAGGAAGAATACAGGGGATATTATGACCTCCTTGTCCCTGGATGAGATCCCCTTCCTAATGAGGTGGGTCATGTATAAAGCTTTCTGTACAATGGAAGTAATAGTCAGTTTGCTATCAGCCTGGGTGCCCAAATCCCTTATGACTGATTGGCTGCTTAGGACCTTGTTATTATTGTGATAATTTATGGGGACATCACTCTCCCCAATTTTTAGCATTCAGTTTGAAGCCATGTTTCTGGCACCAGGCATTTGTTTGGGTGAGACCCTCCTGGAGGATGTCCACATCACTAGGGGAACTGATGACAGTGGCCAGCTTGTCGTCATCTGCAAACTTGGTCAGCCATCGCCCACTAGTTTTGGCCTGTACCTCAGAAAACTATATCCCAAGCAACATAGACCCCAGGATTGATCCCTGGCATACACAACTCATTAAGTGATACTGCTTGAGGTGGCTTCTCCTATTTTGAGTAGGTGGGTTCTATCAGTGAGCCAGTTTGTTACCCATCTGGTAAGATACAGAGTGATGCCTAGTTGAGAGAGTGTATCTATTATAGCCAGGTGGGGAATAGTATTGAAGGCTTTGGCCAGGTCAAGGTAGGTGGCATGCACTGTTTTCCTCATGTCCATGGCTTTGGAGACTGTCTCAAAGAAGTTGACGAAATGTAACATGCATGAACTCCCCCAACAAAAGCAAACTATGTGGGATTGAGTGTTTGGAGGTTGTCAATGTCCTTCTTAATGAGTTACATGTCACTCCATGCCAAGGCCTTACTTATCAGGCTAGTTACACTGATGGGTCTATAATTTGCTGGATCCATTCATCCACCTTTGTGCTAAAGGATGATAGTGACTGTCCTCCATTTGGCTGGGACAAAGCCAGTACTCAGGCTTTAGTTGAATAGGCTGATGCAATTAAACTTGCTGCATGTCCCTGCCTGTGTTCATGTAGGCTGCAGCCTGTGATGTTATTGGGCCCCATTACCTGGTATGTGACAATGTGGCATTAATAATACATGCTGTTGGGGGAGATATGTCTACCACACTATCACAAACTGTTGAAACAGACCCCACTTAATGGAAAACAGTGTACCTCATTGTCCCTTATCAGATGCAGTCTGTATGGTTGCATGGGTGACTGTCATGTCACCACAGGGCATCTACGTGTGTCCCATGTGGACAGGGACAATATGTGCTGATTGTGTAAATAAGAGTTAGAACATGACTGGAATTTTATGTCACCTATGTCCATTATGCTACTACTGTCCAATGATCCTATGATCACATGCACTGATGTAAAATTCTATAACATCCACACACACAAACTTGGCTAGAGTAAGAATAGTATCACTTTCAATTCATATATACAGAACAGTGCACAGCATACACAGTTCAAGTTGGATGCAATTAAATTAGAACACCTACCTATCTAATGGTACACACTAGAGGTCACAGTACTTAACACATGTGCTACACCTCGTGTGCTATTAATATCTCATTAGGTAATATTATTGTAGATGACATCAGCATACCTTGTTTGGGTCAAGACTATGCTGATGCACATCACCTACAACAGCCAAAATACTGCAAAACCCCATCTCTGTCTAAGTCAGTTGTGTGATCACATTTATTTTGTAGGTGGATGCACACACAAGCATAGCATGTGGACTGGAGTGAGATCAAAACTCCTTCCTATCTAGTATTACACACTCTAGATCACAGCATTTATAGCACACACCATGGCTTAAGTCTGACACCACTATGACAACTGGTATTGTTAAGGTACATGACATCAGCAGGCCTTGTGGAAGAGAAAGGTTTGGAGGCCAGCAGCACCTGTAAAAAAGTGCAGGCCTATTGAAATGTGGGATTCCCATTTGTTACACAGGGGGATGCATACACACACATATACCAAATGGACTGGAGTGAGATTAGAACCCCTTCCTACCTAATGTTACATGTTACAGATCACAGAATTTACAGCACGTGCCATGGCTTATGTCTACCTTACACATGACTGCAGACAAATACTAGTGGAGTGCATAAACTAGGCATGTGCTGAACAGCGTGTGTGAGCTGCAGAGTGACATTGCTTCTCAGTTTGTTCTCTGTATCTGGTAGCCCTGCAGTTAGATAACTGTTGTTTTTTCTAGCTATGTGTCTACAGTAATAATTTTGTTCATATGTGGCTGTTTGCATTTGGATGGGCATGCATGTGGGCAAAAACAATGTTCCCTGTCAATGCATGCATACACAACATAGTACATAACACCACATATTTACCTGTTGGTGTATGTGTTATGACATCCAGCAGGCACAGAGGGCTGTAGGGAAGTGCATTATCTAATGATGAACCCTTACATTTGATCATTTGAGCAACATTATATAAGTGTCATACTGCAGCTTTAATCACCATTATCAGGGTATTTAGGACAATACAGACATACACAGAATCTGTAGATAATAGGGATGTAATTATACATGAATGTGTGTGTGTGTGTGTGTGTGTGTGTGTGTGTGTGTGTGTGTGTGTGTGTGTGTGTGTGTGTGTGTATGATATATGTATATTTTTTATGTAGATGCATGGGTGGAGAAGGAGATGTAGGTGTGTATACACACACACACACACACACACACACACACACACACATACACAGACACACACGTGTGTGTGTGTATGAATTTTTATATGCATACATATATATATATATATATATATATTGATATTATATATTTATATATATATATATATATATGTGTGTGTGTGTGTGTGTGTGTATATGTGTGTGTGTGTGTGTGTGTGTGTGTGTGAGTGTGTATGTGTGTGTGTGTGTGTGTGTGTGTGTGTGTGTGTGTGTGTGTGTGTGTGTGTGTGTGTGTGTGTGTGTGTGTGTGTGTGTGTGTGTGTGTGTGTGTGTGTGTGTATATATATATATATATATATATATATATATATGTATAGGGAGAGTGAGATATTGATAGAATATGTATACATATGCCTGTATCTGTAGACATATGTATATATAAAAAGTCATTTTGAGTGGGGATCAACAGACCTTTGCTCTGCTTAACCAAGTGTATGAGCATGCCCAATGGTGTGGTTTTGCTAGTTATAGCCTGACTCCAGCCCGCACTTACCTGTTCTCCACTTCAGGATTTGTGTGTTACACATAAAATATGACATCTATCCCTGTTTCTGCACTACTGCACCTCACTGAACTGAGCTATGACTTCTTCAGTTGTGTGATGTAATTAATATGTCACTAAGGTTAATAATATTGCACCACACACAAGACAAACAGTCTGTAAAACAAAAAGTAATATTACCTGACATCCAAAATAAGTGGTTATGTCTAGATTAGAACCCTGGACACCACTACACAAGCTAATTGCCCTAGTTCTTTGAGTCTTACAGCTGCTTGACAGACCATAAGCATTCATTACACATTCAACTGCAGATATATGTATATAGTTATTCCTGCTCTAAGTAAGATACAGAATGTATAATCAATTTATTTGTTACTATCCTGAGACTGCCTGGCATGATGCTATACCATTGCTGAATTTGTGTTACAGCAGTTACAATGGAACACTGCTGTGTTGGGGGTGTTGGAACACCACCACTTATTCTGCTAAGATACACAGTAGTCCAACTATCATGTCACCCCACTGTCTAACATATCCCTTGACAGATGTACCAGTACTCTGCTGCAGAAAGTCTGCATGAGTATTCCATGCATGGGGCCTAAAGAATAATCCTGGAAACAAGGTAGTGGAATGGGTATCTGTAGTCCATGTGGATGGAATGTCTGTGCAAGTAGCCCACTATATTTTCTTAAATAATGTACCAGACCTATGCATACAATGCCATATCAAAATAGTCCTTACAAGTACTGTGGAGCATATGGACTTACCTTGCAAATGCAGAAGCTGACGCAACCATAGATCAGGGCTAACTATGATGCAAGCAGTACACAGCCAATACATGAGTAGGTACAGGATGTGTGGGTTGCCTGCCATCATTTTTAATTTCTTTATGTGAGTAGCAGTAAGGTGTTAGTCCCTATGGCCCTAGGTTGTCAGTGAATGTGATATACTTTACATCTTAGCCAATGCCAGAGTGTACCGAGCATGGCTACATCTGTCTACAGGGGTACCAGCAGGGGGTTGCTCCTCTGACTCCTCTTGTGACTGCGGCTGTGGTGACCTAGGCATTGGTGGGGGACTGTGTATCCCTTCCCCTTGCTGCTCCTGTTTCTGCAGAATCATATTGTGTAGAATAGAACATACTGTCAATATACATGCACATGTGGCTGGAGAATAGTATACGGCTCCACCAGATATATCTAGGCATCAGAACCAGGACCTCAGAAACCCAAACACATGCTCTATGATGTTCCTCATTTGTGGCTGTGACTCATTATGGCATTCTTCTGTGGATGTCTGTGCATTTGTGATAGGTGTCATCATCCACAGTTCCATGGCATAGCCAGCATCCCCCAGTAAATGACCATGTGGGATTTCCTCCCTAGCAAACATCTGATACAGCTTGATGTTGACCAGATATGGGATTCATGATAACTGCCAGGGCTGCCAGCACATACATTCAGGATAATCCCCTGGACATTGCACATAACTGGACAGTTGATGAAGTGGTACCCCTTGTGGTTAATGTAGATTCTACCCTGCTCACTGGGTGGAGCCTTGATGGTATATGGGTGCAATTTATGGCACCTAGTACTGCAGGGTAGTGTGCTTACAGTACAACTGTTGCATATTACTGGCCCTCACCTCAGAGGAGAGGGGAAAAGATATGTGCTCACTGGCATGTAGTAGCACAACATCTAGGAACTGGTGGAGTATCCTGGATGCAGATGCCTGTGAGACCCTTATCATGTCCTCAGTTGGTCTTTGAAATGTACCTGTAGCTAGCATCCTAAGGGCTACACATACCCTTGTTTCCACTAGGATGGGATCCCTGCTGTTGGCTCTGGCTCTGAGTTGAGGGTGGCAGAGCTCACTTAGCTCTTGTAATATGTCCCTGTCCACTGTGTAGTGCTCGACAATCACCAGCTCATGTAGCTCCTGGAAGGTTAACCTGGGCCTGAACACTCTTCTTCTTCTCAGCCTAAACCTATTATCGGCAGCACCAGCATCACTGGCTTCAGTCTCTAGTATATGAGGATGTAGTATAGCTGAAGCAGCCCCTAGCATTATTTCATCAGTTAAAATTTCCAAGTCAGTACTCCAATGCTTCAGAGTATTGAAGTAAAAAACAGATTGATGGGTGTATGCATACTTTATACAGATCTGATGTAGATTCACCATATGTGATTGGCTACTTATTATGCATGTCACCTGTCTAAATTGTAATTAACATAATTTAATGGTCCTACTTGGGTGTGCGACCCACCAATGTGCACCGCATCTCTCAGCATAGTTTATTCACTCCTAAAGAATCATCACTGATGTGCGACTAGTCTGCTGTGTGTACATGTTAAGCTATGTGCTGTGCCATGCAGCATAGGTTATACAAAAGGCACAATCAATAATTGTATATATCTGTTTTTAACTACTTGCTGCCTACATCATCACTGTGATGTGGGTGGTCTGCTCAGCTATGTAGCACGCCACACAAACAGGTTCATAGGTAGGTACTAGGCTATCGGCCCAAGGGCCTATGTAAGCCTAGCCAGCAAGGTTCCATAGCTTATGCCACCCAAGAAAGTTATTTTCCTGTGCCACTGTCAAGCAGAGACACAGAAGTGATCCCCAGGGTGTATTTCCTATTTCCCATCCACTCATCAAGATTTTTCTTGAAGAGTGCTAATGAAGAACTTTGCTTGACATAGATGGGTATCTTGTTCCAGAGTATAGGAAGTCTCTGGGACAGAAATCTATCCCTCCAGTGTGTCCTGTTTATTGTGGTGACAAGGTTTAGGTCCCTAGAGTGTGTAGTTTGGAGGGATTGGGATTTCTTTAGGTGTAGCATGTCCAACAGCTCTGGGTTTGACATAGCTTTATATGTTAGGCAGAGATCACCTTGGAGTAGGAGATATGCTACGGAGTAAAGCTGGAGTTTTGTGAGGCGGTCAGTGTAGGGCATTTGTTTGAGGCCAGTAATCCTCTTTGTGAGGTACTTCTGTGGCCTTTCCAGCTGCTGCAAATGTCTTGTGAGGGACATTCCAAAAGGGGCGTTGTACTCTATAATGGGTCTAATGAGTGACGAGTAGAGAGGAACAATGACTTATTTTTTCCTGGATGAGAACCCTTTTATGATGAGGTGTGCCACATAGAAGGACTTCCTGACTATTGTGGCGATGTGACTATCAAAGGAGAGACTACTGTCCACCTGGGTCCCAAGGTCTCTTATCAAACATTTGGTGTTAAGTAGATTGCTGCCTATGTGGTAGTTCATGGGTACAGAGATTTACCAAAGAGGATGACACTGCACTTTTTGGCATTGAGCTTGAGGCCAGGGCTCTGACACCAGGCATCTGCCTCAGTGAGGCCCTTCTGTAGGATGTCCACATCATTTGGGGACTTGACTATGGCTTCTAGTTTGCAGTCATCTGCGGACTTCATTAGCCAGAGGCCTTCTGTGTTAGCCTGTACTTCAGAGAAGTAGATACCAAACAGGAGAGGTTCCAGGATGGAACCCTTGTACTCCACTTGTCACTAATTTGAGGTCAGATTTGGAGGCTGCAACTTTTATAGTGTGGGTTCTGTCAGTGAGCCAGTAGGGATTTATACCTAGTTTTATGCACCGGGTATTAGAAAATTCCTAAAAGTAATGGGACACACCCCCCCTGCTGAGCATCCACATCCAGTGGTAATATCAACAAAGTGTAGGAGCCTACATGGAAGGGATCTGCAGACACAGTCACTACTTTTATCAGTTCAACAAATTCACC
This sequence comes from Protopterus annectens, assembly GCF_019279795.1. NCBI lineage: Eukaryota > Metazoa > Chordata > Ceratodontiformes > Protopteridae > Protopterus > Protopterus annectens. The sequence continues at coordinate 869,105,886 of NC_056725.1, read as the reverse complement.
TCATTTGCATACAATCCATGTTGACAGCCTGGTAACTACATGGTTCATAGCCATATGACCTAGACAACAGCACGAGTGCACCATTGTACAGACCTGACACAGCGTCCTATAATACATTTCTGACAAGTACTATAAAATACTTTTTTTTCCCTTTTTTTTATTATTTTTTCAATTAGGCATGTTTGCGCACTGCAACACAGATATCAGCAATGCATTTTTCACACATCACTATATGTGATCTAACCATTTAGATGGTGTTATGTCCATATTTGTTAACTTTTATATCCCCTTCTTTCCGTGGACACTCCTGTACATGGAAAATTTCCCTGTACACTATGAACATGGACACAGGATGTACATGGATGCCTTTCTGCTTGTTGGATCTCTCCATCTGGATCATTTGCATAAAATTCACCTGCTTATAAGGTAATTTGCATTGCACGGAACTTTCCTTGTTTGCCCGTGTTTGTGCAATGCTAAGCGGCACTTACTGAATCTAATACCTTTTGCTCTTATGTATGCATCATGCCACGATGCGTACAAGAAAAAAAATAGCATAAGACTTACTGAATTCCTCCCATAGTTTTTAAAGCTTCTGTTATGTTTTGCTGTGGCATTTTCTTTTACATTTTTATACTGTTAAGATGTGTTTGTTTATCTATCTTTAGAAGTTAGCTTGAGTTCTTCTTAGTCTAGTACCTGTAATGAGATATTGTGTTTACATTTAGTTGTGTATACATGGTGTTTGTTCATTCTTTAAGTTATACACAATTATAAATTTACTTACTTGTTTTCCTGGGTTTGTGTGTTGTAGAGGTTTAGTGTTCCATATTTATTTTTTTCTGTGATTGGTGATGTTTCTGATGTATTTTCAAAGTTTAGAGCTTCTGTGTTATGGAGTTCCATTTTTTTCTTAGTTCATTGCCTATTTTATTATTAGCATTGTCTTCATTTACATAATTTTTAGTTGTTTTTTGTGTTCCCAAGATTACTTTCCCCATGTTTTGAATTCATTTAATGATGGCTGGTAATAGGAATGTAGTGAGGTTTCACTTCTATGCCTTGTAATGCTCATTACTTGTTATGCTTCCATTCTTGATTGTGAAGTAAGGTTACTGCTGTTGCTCTAAAGGCATGGGTTGTGTATATTTTTGATAGGTTTGCTAGTTTGCAAATTTCTGGTAGCATTTTTAAAATGTAGTTTATTTCCATTGGCTGTGTGGTGCAGAAACAGTGCTGTTGTATTAGGTGGCATTTTTGAAGGCATTTTTTGAAATTTTTTATAGGACATAATGGGACTGTGTGATTTTCAAACATGAATCCTCTAAAGAATTGTTTTGTGAGGTTATTATGTTCTGTACAGTTTTTGGTGTGCTTATTAAAATATTTTCTTATGTGTTCAGTGCCATCTTCATGTTTTTTATTGTGAAACTGTCTTGTCTGAGGTATTACACTCCTTCATTTCCATGTCTTGTGAAGTGTAGCTGGATATCAAACCACAATTTCCTGAAGAGTCCATCTGCTGTGTTTGGGGAAAGTACTTGGCTGTTTCTCAGTTGTGTTATTTCTTTGGTTGTTAGGGGGTTGTGGTGTTCTATTGTATCTTTTACTTTTCTTCTATATTTCTTAATTACTGATTTAAATACATTGTTAGCATTTGTTTGACGTGTCCATAATTGTGTTTATTTTTTGGTTATGGTGGGTTGTTTATGTATCTCTTGAGGTATGCACATATGGCTACAAATGTGCTTAGAACATATTCTTTTCCACTTGAGTTTCATACTCTAGCATAGAATTATCTTATTAATAAGTTTAAGTTCTCTGGTGTAATAGTGCACAAGTCTATATTGTAGTTTTTTTTTTGTTTTTGTCAGTTTTGAAATTTGTTTATAACCCACTTTGTTTGTTTTCTTGTATTTGCTTCTTTCTTTTCTAATTCTAGCATTTGTATTTCAAGTTTGAAAATTTTCTTCTAGTTTCTGAAGTACATGTGTGTAGTCATATTGTTCTTGTTTCTGTGGGAATTGTTATTTTGTCATACTTCCTGTTCTTGGTCTTGCAGTATTTTCTTGCTTGTTGGATGATCATTTATTATTTCTGATATGTTGTCAAATATTTCTTGTAGTTCCCTGTCAGCTTTTAGATCAAAGTTTAATTCCATGTTTTCTTCACTTTATTTTCTTTCTTTACAGTGCATTAATGGCAGTTATTTTTTCATTATACGTGTATCTGCTGTATGAAGGCTTGTGGATGCTTATGTAGTTTATATGAGGATGTACTGGTTTGTTTTGAGTTTGTTTGAGTAGTGCACAATGGTATTATAATAAATGCATTTGTAAGTAATGTTATGGTGGTTTTGACTGGTTTTGTCACAGGTTGAAGTTGTTTAACATATTATGTCCTATATTAATCTTTTTTTTTTTAATTATTTATATAGGTTATCTAAAATGGGTACTCTTGTTGGACTGTCCAGTTGGTGTGCTTATTTTGGAATAATTAGATAATTTGTCTTTACAGTTCAGCTACATCATCTAATTTATTCTTTTTTTTTTTTAATCTGTGCTACAATTTTGGATTTTTTCTTTTTCTTTTTGGTTGGTTGGGAATTTGACCCATTCAGAGATAATTATTGGCTGTTGTGTTTTGGAGTCCCTGGTGTAGGTTAGAATAACCTTGTAATGAACCTCATAAGTAATCTGGTCTTCTGTGAAGGAGAAGGGGGAAGTTGGATTTTGGACTTTATTTCTATTCAGTTTATTGATATTGTAAACAATAGTAGATAAGTTACTTTAGGTTTTGTAGTAAAATGATTGGAAATAGCCATAATGATTGTTGTCTACGTTTTAGATGTAAAGTAGTTGGTGGGGGCATAATTATTTGGGTCTATATTATAACATCAAAGTCTTACAACTTCAAATGTTATAATATTGAACTCATTAGAGTGAAACACCAGAAAACCAAGCAGTCAGAATAGCGATTTTTTTACCAGGGAAAAAATTTGCTGTTCTGACAAACATACACACAACACAAGCACAACAAAATAAATAATCCACACACATGCACTTCACAAAACCCTACACTAAACCATACATACACCACTAGCTATCCACTTACCTTAACCCAAGCCTAACCCTAAGGTCCCTAACTATCGCACACTCACCTTACCTGCTCCCTAACCCTAAAGTCCCCATCGCACACTCACCTTAAACCCAATTATTTATGCCGTCTTTGTAGTGTGTACTCTTATGCAGTAAAGTGACAAATGAATGGTTGGGAGTTGTTGTGATCTTGAATCTCTAATATGCAGTGTTTAAGGGGTTATTTCTTTTTCTATAACCAATGTGCTGTTGCTACTGCATGGGATTGCCTGCACACAATACTTGTATTTTTGAATAGCAAAGACTTTCACATGGAAGTACGTGAGCTGCACTACACTGCATACAAAGAAAATCAGGTACGTTTCTGATCATTTATTTGTATGTAACTGATTCTCTTTATATGTCGCTATCTGGTATGCAATATGCTGAAAGGAAAGTTCAGCTGTTCAGTGATACTTTAGCAGCCAGACTTTATCCTATTGGTTTATGCTTGATTTACACCTGGCATGTTGGTTGGGTTGACCAATCAGTGTTCAAGCTTTTAAATGTTAATGAGCTACCATTGTATAATATAGAAATAACCAATGGCTTGGGTGTGGAATATTGAAGATTTACCCATGGTTGATGTGGTTTAATCATGAGGGTGAAGCCTGAGTGATTAAACAAAGACAACCGTGGGTAAATCTTCAATATACCACACCATAGAGTCGGTTATTGCTATTATACAATGGCATTATTTAAGAAAAAATTACTTTTCTTAAATAATATCATCATATGATGGCTCTGTGGTGTTCTTCTGCTTTTCTTGTATATCCTGATGCTTTTTCTGATGTACTGCACATGTGTATGGGACTATCGTTCCCATACTTAAGCAGTATATCAGTGCTGTGTGCAGGTGCTGTGTATAATTTTTTTTTTAATTAAAGCAAGGTGCCAGGACACTGAAGGTATGGAAGAGCGGGAGAGATGGGATATAGGAAATAAAAAGACCATCTGGTATGTTTCTCTAGTTTTTCATAACATACCTGATTATACTTTTATTTTTGTCTGTCCTGTCTCTTTTGTTGGTTTCAAGTGTCCGGTTTTGTAATTTTATCATTTTTTTTTTTAGTGAAATTTTTATGGCATATATTAATGGAAAAATGTCCAGGTGAACAGACCTTCTTCCATTGGTATATACTCAGATCTACAATGACCACGCTGGTTGGGCTGACCGATCATTGTGCTACTTTTGGAATATTTAGACTATCCCTGGGATTCATGAAGCTCAGCGCAAGGACGGTGTTAGCTTTGTGCCGACTGTGCGGCATAGAGATGGCACAGCAGCACCACATGCATATTAATGAAGGCGCGCTGCCGTAACGGCCACGTGCATAGGAAATGAGTACGAGTGCAGGGGGCGTGTCCAAGTGCTGCACGGAGGCATAATCATGTTGGCTGCATATGCACAACCTAAAATGCTGACTAGTACAGCCTGCCTTCAATAGTAATCACTCCTGTCAGTGTCCGTGGATACTGAAATGTATGCAAAGCATACAAGACAACTTGCGAACACCACAATAAGAAGTAAACACAAAGGCACGTAGCTGAATATTGAGTCCCTGTCCCTCGAATAAAGATATTTAAAACCCCGTGCCTGTATTCCATTGCAGTGTTACTAGTTATACCAAGTGGAAGCAAAATGCATCGTGTTAGCATGTCGCCAATTGCCAAGCCTAGCCCAATGGTATGGGTTACCACCTGTCCCACATTGTGAGGGACAATCCCCCTCTAGGCAGGTGTGTCCATACCAAATTCATAATAAATGTGAAATGTCCTGAGATAGTAGGACATAATTATGTCCCATATGTTATGAAGTAGTCCCATACAGTATGTATGTCCATATATAAAATACCTATATGTTACAAGAAACAGAATAAGCAAGTAAACGAAACAGAATAAGCAACTACACCGCCACAACAATTAAAGCTTATATGTAGGCATGAAACTAAAGAACTATCCTTTGTAATGACCTTGGGTATGTGTTGGCCTGTAAACTCAGATGTGTGCCACGAAAATGTCCCATCCAGGTCATATGAAAAGGTGGCAACCCTACCAATGGTCAGAGCATTCACCCAATATCTGTCCATTTGTGGTCCAAGATGTCCTTGCCAGGACAGCTCATAGATGAACGGGTATTACCTGGGTCTACCTACGATGTCATGAAAGATAAGTATTTACGAGTATCTATGTGCATGATGTACAGCATGTGGTTGATCTGAAATGTTAGTGTCGACCTCACAGCTATATTGGTCCCAGAGATATGTAGTGTACACAATGTGTTCTGTTGACTGTGCCATGGGCCATCAACTAGAGAAGGGATGAATGTTGATTGTGGAATATGGGGCTGGAGGGGTGATGGGTAATGTAATATATTGCCAATGGGAGACTGGGTTGGATGCACAATAGGTGAACTGGAGGTCTATGAGGGAGTGTTGTGTGAGTCAGGAAGATAACCAAAGAACAAATATACACATCCGCAATACAATCCCACAAACATGTGAACATTAAAATGTGCAATACACGTACAGAAATGTTACCGGCACATACCCACATAATGGTCTGGCCTGAACTGAGCCATCCAACCCCAACACACCTGGATACATAATTGAATACCCATCATCCCCTTCACAGCACACCCTCCCCCTTCCTGAATGTCCACCAAAACCAGCCATATTCGGGCTGCTAGATAGGCGCGGCCATATCTGCACATAGTGACTCCTACCCATATCTAGTAGGCAGTCTCACTCTAGGCAGTCTCAGGATGGCAAAGTATGTATCCCTTGCATGTATAACCCTACCTTACAGCCATAAAGCAAAGAAGGTCATTGGTCCCCACAAATTTTGGATATCCTTCATGGGATATGTATCTGTTCTAAACATTAGACTTGGTGTCACAACACGATGTCCAGTCCTGTATACATCTGGACACAAGTTGTATGAGGAGTAGCTGTCCACAAGACTGCTCAGCCTCCAGCCAGTCCTGCAGAACCAACGACCTGGGATTAAACACCTGACCATGATGCACATCTCCCCATGTGCATTATCGGGAATATATACCGTACACATTCGCATAGTGGCAGTCGGATATAGGGTGCTTAAGGCGCTGTAAAGCAGACATTAAGTAGGGTTACCACCTGCCCTACCTTGTAAGGGACAGTCCCTTTTTTGTTAGTTGTGTCCAGACTAAATATAATGCAATGGTAAATGTCCTGTGATAGTATGAAATATGTCTGATATATCATGTAACATTTGCATAAAACAGTTATTTATGTAAAATACTCAAAGTTACAAGAAACAGGTGAAGCAGACAAACTGCTACAAGAATAAGCGTTCATTTAGGGAAATAAGTGAAGTTCTAAACTTTGTACTAACCATGGGTATGTGTTGGCCTGTAAAGTCTGATGTGTGTCCTGAAAATGCTTTGCTTTGGCCATTTGAAAAGGTGGCAACCTGAGACATAAGCAGGTAGGCAATGCATATATGTGCGACGGTAGGTGGCGGTGATTCAACGGTATGGAAAATGTAAATGAGCATGTAGGTGTATATGCATGTGTATGTACAGACCGATATATAAACACACACACAAACACACACACACACACACATATATATATATAGATATGAAGAATGAACATGGTCACAATATAGGAAATCCGCATAATAGTTAGTGCTGTTATATATCAGGATGGCCATCGGTGAGCACACCTCTGCATTCCCAACGATCTCCCCTTGCTAAGTCTGACTTTCAACTAGGTACAGGGCAGTCCTGGTCCCCAGTCAAACAAGCCTAAACCCGGAAGACCATATGAACACCCTGACAATTGAACACACGTATGTGCTAGGACTATAGGCTGTAGAGGTCTGAATATCCTCGGACTGAGTTAACATGTGGCACGAGTCCAGAGCAGTAGGGAATAGGGAATGAGGCATGTGTAGTAGTGCATTTTTCCCAACAGGTAAATGGATGCCTGCTGTGTCAGTCACGTGATGATGCATGTGTTCGGGTAACTATGCACCATGGGTATACATATAAATGAGGCAGAACACTAATAGGGTAGTGGTTAGAGCATCCACCTAACGAAAAGGCATTCATGGTTCAAGGTCGGCGATAGCACATATAATTTTCCTTGTGGAATTAATGTTGTTCCGCTGTAAAGCCGGCATTTAAACATGTAAAGATGAATGTGTGTATTGCATGGAACTATTAACCAGTTCCTTTCAATCAAAGTGGTATTGTCATAATGTGTAAGGCACAAATAAGCATAAATAAGTGACAGTAAACATATGTAATGCACAGTAAACATAGGCGAGTGCGCCTGCGTGGGTGTAAGCAGCTCCCAGCTTGTATGTACAGATGTAATATATATATATATATATATATATATATATATATTATATATATATATATATATATATATATATATATATATATATATATATATATATATGTACACACACACACACACACACACACACACACACACACACACACACACACACACACACACACACATATATGTGTGTATAGATATATATCTACATACATGAGAATTATATATATATATATATATATATATATATATATATATATATATATATATCTATAAAGAATGGATGTTGTAACAGTAAAGCATACACAAGGAATGTGAAGGGAATCAAGAGCAATGCTGGTATTGCAAAATGCTTTCAGCGTATGTCATAAAAAGCTGCCCAGGAGTGAGCAGAGCACCGCTACTCACACAACAGGCAGAGTATTACCCCTGGGAGTAACATCATTGAAATAGGTCTACTTTACACACAGGCAAAATGTAGTCCCATGCTGGGACCTCCAAAAATTGGAAAGCGCAAATGGCTGTATTCCATAACACCAGGAAAGGCACGTATGTGCAAATATACATGGCAGGAGACCCTGTGAATACACGAGGTGGGACAGAATGTGTGTAGGGCCCCAAAAGCTCTGGAGAGGGAAATGTGTAAAAGTGTGTCATGGCTGCGATAATAAGTGGATAATGGATGTTATGCCTGTAAATTTGACACGGGTGGGGTGGAGGAACTATGGGTATGCAATTATGGATCCAGACATGCCAGGGTTGGATGCGCCAGTTCTAATGGACCGCCCAGTGGAGGTCAGCTAGGTCGTAATAGGTATATATGCATACTCACATGCAGACAACAATATATGTTGACGTACAAATTCTGCAACACATGCATTCCATTTGCTGACATAAATAATAGAAATGTGCCCATACAAACATCGACAGTACATGTAATAATAGGCTGTGCAGAAGAGGGATGGGTTGAATCACATTATCGCATTCCAATTACCATCGGAAATCCATACATGAACATATAGTGACATCTGTCCACTGTATGACGTGCAACATACTGATTACAAGATGACTGGAGTGTGTCGGTGTTATAATGAATAAGGCACTAGTATGCTGTTGAAGCTTATAAAAATCATTACGCATGTGTAAGTGCATATGAGCAGGGTATGTATTGACACACTGATGTACATATATATAATTATATATATATATATATATATATATATATATATATATATATATATATATATATAAAACAGCAAGATATGAATATACATGTATGAATACATATGCAGATATGTCTGTATATATTAATGTAAATATATATATATATATATATATATATATATATATATATATATATATATATATATATATATGTTACAGTGAGATACACATGTATATACCTAGGTTAGTTGAAACATTTACAGGTCAACAAACGTCTACTTACCCCCCCCCCCACAGCTACGCCGGTGAGACATACAGACATGCAATAAAGGTAAATACAACACTGGTTCCCAGACCACCGGCAGGAGACTACCAGTGGGAGAGATCTACAAGGTCTACACTTTAAACATGGACAGCAAGGTCCCTTGCGGGACACCAAAGATTTGGTACTTCCAGTTAATGGGGCAACACAATTACCACAAAAAAAGTTCCTCATGCCTGAAAGGCAATTGTACAGCTCCACAATATCAGATACACAAAAAAACAGTGAGCCAGCAAACCGTGAAACTGAACTGATTTAATAGTTAGTGCAGCATCAAAAACAAATACCCAGACTGGTTTCGGCTGGTAAAAGACACAGCCTTCATCAGTGTGAAAATCAAATCAAATCAATACTGTTTTATATATCTGCATGTTAGTTAAACACAACCCCCCATTGGTTGTTTAAAATTGCTCATTCAATCCAGGTGGAAATAATCCACCTAGCTTAACAATCAATTTTTTTTTCTCCTTGGAATCTAAAATGGAATGCCAACCTGTTTTGTTTAATTTATTCCCCTTAACTAAATCAATAATCAGAAATGTAAACCTTGCTGATTTATGTGCCATACAATGCTTATATAGTGCATTACTGGATATTTTTTCCAATTACCATCAGAAATCCATACATGAACATATCGTGACATCTGTCCACTGTATAATGTGCGACATACCGATTACAAGATGACTGGAGTGTGTCGGTGTTATAATGAATAAGGCACTAGTATGCTAGTGAAGCTAATAAACATTATTACGCATGTGTAAGTGCGCATGAGCGGGGAATGTATTGACACACTGATGTACATATATATAATTTTATACAGATATATACATATATATATATATATATATATATATATATATATATATGAGACAGCAAGATATGAATATACATGTATGAATACATATGCAGATATGTCTGTATATATTAATGTAAATATATATATATATATATATATATATATATATATATATATATGTTACAGTGAGATACACATGTATATACCTAGGTTAGTTGAAGCAGTTACGGGTCAACAAACATCTACTTACCACCACTCCCAGCTAGGTCGGTGAGACATACAGACACGCAATAAAGGTAAATACAACACTTGTTCCCAGACCACTGGCAGGAAACTACCAGTGGGAGAGATCTACAAGGTCTACCCTTTAAATATGGACAGCGATGTCACTTGCGAGACAACAAAAATTTGGTACTTCCAGTTAATGGGGCAACCCAATTACGACCAGGATGTAGCTGTACACGGAACAGTAGGTTGTGCAAGCCTGATAACACATGGATTGACACAACATATGACATGTGTCCCGACATGGGGAGAGTGGCCAGTGTGTAGGGGTGTGTTCATATACCACCTGCATCCACCTGCGTCCACAGTAATGATGAGTGCTATAAAGTAGTGGCAGGTGGGGGAACTATGGGTATGCAATTATGGATCCAGGCGTGCCAGGGTTGGATGGGCCAGTTCAAATGGACTGCCCCGTGGAGGTCAGCTAGGTCGTAATAGGTATATATGCATACTCACATGCAGACAACAATATATGTTGAAGTACAAATTCTGTAAAACATGCATTCCATTTGTTGACTTAAATAATAGGAATGTGCCCATACAAACATCGACAGTACATGGAATAATAGGCTGCGCAGAAGCGGGATGGGCCGAATCCCACTATCACATTCCAATTACCATTGGTAATCTCTACATGAACATATAGTGAAATCTGTCCACTGTATAACGTGCTACATACCGATTAAAAGATAACTGGAGTGTGTCGGCATTATAATGTATAAGGCACTAGTATGCTGGTGAAGCTTATAAACACCATTACGTATGAGTAAGTGCATATGAGCGGGGAATGTGTTGACAAACTGATGTACATATATATAATCATATATATAACTATAGATATATATATATATATCTATACATATACATACACACTCACACATGTCTATATATACATATATATATATATATATATATATATATATATATATATATATATATATATAAAACAGCAAGATATGAATATTCATGTATGAATACATATGCAGATATGTCTGTATATATTAATGTAAAAAGATATATATATGTTACAGTAAATATGCACATGTATATATCTAGGTTATGTTACAGCAGTTATGGGTAACATGTTTAGACCGGGCATATGTTGGTGGGAGGTCCACTCAACAAACTTCTACTTATCACCCACCCCAGATAGGCCTGTGAGACATACAGACATGCAATAAAGGTAAATACAACACTGGTTCCCAGGCCACCGGCAGTAAACTTCCAGTGGGAGAGATCTACAAGGTCTACACTTTAAACATGGACAGCGATGTCCCTTGCGGGACACCAAAAATTTGGTACCTTTCAACCAATGGGGGAACACCATTATGACCAGGATGTAGCTGTACATGGAACAGTAGGTTGTGCAATCCTGATAACACATGGGTTGACACAATGTACTACATGAGTCCCGACACGGGGAAAGTGGGCAGTGTGTAGGGGTGTGTTCATATCCCACCTGCGTCCACCTGCGCCCACAGTAAGGATGAGTGCTGTAGAGTAGTGGCAGGTGGGGGAACTATGGGTATGCGATTATGGGGCTAGGCGTGCATGTGTTGGCTGGCAGACACATATTAGGACCGCCCCATGGGTGTAAGTAATATTCTGTTGTGGATATAGCAGACGCCCATACCTCCCAAACTATAAGTGCACATCTACTGGACAGTCCGTAAACCACTGGGGGAATACATAGGGACCATATCATTGAACTGTCCCCGATTACCAGGGATGTCCATGATTACGAATCAGAATCCTAACACAGTCTCAACTAAACTATCCTAGAACTTGTGATATTAGGAGGAAAGGTGGCGGAATACACATAATGAATAATGACAACATGTAAGAGTCATAAACTGCACGCACCTCAGAAAATGTATATGAATACATATGTGCTCTATGTCCATCAATGTGTCAGGTTAATAGCACCAACCTTCTAAATGTGTCCCTGAGGTCATTATGCAGTGTCCCTGATTCAGTGTTTATTCTTCCCCATTCGTATGAGAGGTCTGATAGTGAGATAAAGTGCATGTTCCGTCGACTACCTTAGAAGATTTATGGAATAAAAGGTATGGGGTTACCATCTGTCCACCTTTGCGAGGGACAATCCCCTGTGGGCAGTTGTGTCCTGCATAATAACTGTAATTAAGGCAAATGTCCTGTGATTTAGGGCAAAGACTACCTATATTGTCTGTAGTAGTAGCATAAAACAATTATGTTCCTCTGAAACACCTAAATGTTATAGGTAACCGTATAAGCAGCTATAATGCTACAAGAGTATCCTTTCATTTTAAGCTAAACAGTGAAGTACACCCCTTTCTATTGACTGTGGGTGTGTTGCCCTATAAAGTCTGATGTCTGTACATACAGGTCCTATAGGGTTGCCACCTTTCCAAATGGCCAGAGTGGGACAAATTCTGTAGAAATGTCAGACATTCCAGGACTAAACATACCTACAGCTGTGCATAGTACAGGATTACACTTATTTGCACAAATAAAAGCTTCATCTAGTTGCATTTGAATTGCTTATGCTACTTCACATGACATATAGAAGTGTCATATAGAAAATTACTGTTGTATGCAGTCATTAATGAAACATAGAATATAATAATGTCCTGTAATCTGGACATGTGCTATGTCTTGATTATTTTCGCACTGTCCCTCGCATAGTGGGACAGGTGGTTACCCTAAAGTCCTACCCTGGCCAATTGAGAAGGTGGCAAACCTATAATAGGTTTGCAGTAGCATGACCCGTCCGACGGATGTGGCTACCACAACCCAACTACTCATTTGTAATGCAGGGTCTCGGTTCCCATGTATCAACCAGATGGGAGCAGAGTGTATGCGGAACACACAAATATGATTACTTCACTGGACAGGCCGCTGATTCCGTACAGTCAAACGCCATGCCGTCGCCTAATGGGCAGCCATTCCCGATACTGTAGTCATGTAGTCCAATGTGATAGGCATCACAAGGTATGCCTAAGAGGAACACATGAATATGAATGAATCTCCAGACAGACCGCTGATTCCGTACAGACGAACGCCATGCCATCACCTAATAGGCAGCCGTTTCCGATACTGTATTCATGTATTCTGATATAATAGGCATCACAATGTGGGAGCACATTATATGAGGTACACACACATATGATTGTGTCACTGGACAGGCCACAGATTCCGTACAGCCGAACGCGATGCCGTCACCTAATGGGTGGCCAGTCCCGATACTGGAGTCATGTAGAACGATGTAATAGGCATCACAAGGTAATATTCTGGTCCTCGCTCACACCCAGGGGTATGACTGACAGATGCAAGCACTAATGCTGGTGCATTAGCAAGTGTGGGAACGAGCGGGTGTAAGCGTGTTTGGCTACCAGTATGCGAGTATTGCACTGGTTAAGCAATGTAGAGGCTAATCGAGCATAACAGGCTGTAACCAGAGGATATCATACAGTGCGGTCATTCAACAGTATAGGAATGTATCCCATCATTTAGAAGTACATATGAGTGTTTATGTCCAGCATATAGGTACATACATGTATAGAGATGTATCAGGGATATGCCATGTGGCAACAAAGCATTACAAACGAATGAAATGGGAAACACCAGTGATGCCTGTATTATGTAGTGGTGTTGCTCTATGTGATCACAAGACTCCCTCAGACAGACAATAGTTGTACATTGGCTGTATACATCACACTGTGCATGTAATGTACATTAACACAACAGTACCTGTCCAATCATTATGTGTGAACAGTACTCCTGCAATGTGCAACATCATCATGATAAAGGTAAATAGGGTAATCATAGAGGGACCAGTAGTGTTTTCTGTACAATGGGGTCATCCTCCTCATGTGTACCTGAACCATGTAGGAGTGATGTGCATACCAGGAGCGTGCACCTGAGGGACAGTGGTGAGGATAACAGTAGTATGTTATGATGCATATTACAAGGGTTTCATGTGTCCAGTGGGCACATGTGTGTAATGGACAGCTATGTATAGGGCAGATGGTGTCCTAGGAGCTGAATGGCCTTATGTGTCCGTAGGTGAGGGTCAGATGTTGGGGAAGGAATGTAGGTATGGCCATGGAGGATAGGTAGGAGCACAGAAATGACAGCATACAGGGTTGGTATATGACACATGTGGGGGGGGGGATACACCCTGGATGGGGATGGGTCTTCGACATTCAAAAGCCCATAGGAACAGTGGGATGGAGGTCTCCAGCCATGGGCAACTGCCACTGTACCTACACAGCTGCAAAGGAGGCAGTGCTGTGGGCTGTCCAGGACAAGCAGCATCACCCTGTAAATGACACTCCACCCTTGAACCGGCGTATCTGGCTTCGTAACCCCTTAGGAAGCCACCTACGAAACATAAAAACGAATGAAATAACTCCACCAAAGTGTATGTAAGGAAGGCACGAGCACCAGGTACAAAGGTAGTGAAATTTATTCCAAAAACTGAGAAGACTAAGTGCTTTCACCAGCAACCTGGTATCATCAGAGTCATAAAATGCAATCAAATTCATTGTCTCTATATACACTCCCACTTTACCTACCAACTAATTGATTAATGGATTAATTACTAAATTATTCAAAACATTTTTTAAATATGTTGTAAAAACAATTTAAAATAAATTTGATGTAAATTTACTTATACACTTATAAACACATGTATACAATAATGTATAAAATATTATATAAACAAATAATGACCTCCTCAAATCACACTTGCTCTATGTTTTAAATAGGGTTTAAAAGATATGTGTTCATTTAGTCCTGGGTGCTTGGTGGCATTAAGCCTAATCTGCCATTCCATTTCAAGTAATGCTACCCTATTACTAATGTCACAATTTGTATAAGACATAACCCTATCAATGATAAAAAACAAAAATCTGGTGAAATTATCACAAACTTTGGCGTGCATAAATAAGGCATCGTGTGCAATACTGCAGTACATCTGACATACATAACATGAGTTAGGCAGGTATGAGATTCACAGTACTGGCATGTGTGGTTGCGTGTGTGTCCATATTTGTCACGTATTGTGGGGAATACATCTCAATTGTTACTCACTCTCCTGTACACTAGTGTACACATCTGTGCAGACTGCAATGTATGAAGCAGGACATAGGCAGGGGCATGTATCTCACACATGTGAGGTATCTGTATGTGCATGACATAGGTGTATTAAATACTGAATGCCATAGTATGTGTAGGCAGGACCGACTGGTCCCTGGGGTGAGGATGTATGTTACCATCCAGGTGATGCATTCAACTATCCATGTTGATGTCCCAGATTTTAGGCCGTACTGACTACCTGTACATGTGTATTCTCTGTGGCACTTCATGTAGGTGCACAGTACTGTAATGATGATTTGCACATAGGCAGGGGTCCTCATCCCACCAGTATCAACTGTGTGTGAGTGTGTGTTACTGTGTCGGTGAAGTCATGAGTGTGTTTGTGTGTGTGTGTGTGTGTGTGTGTGTGTGTGTGTGTGTGTGTGTGTGTGTGTGTGTGTGTGTGTGTGTGTTACAGTGTCACTGAATACATGTGTGCCAATACCTGTGTGTGTGGGTGCAGTTGTGTGTTGGCATCCTGTCATGGGAACATGTATTACTGATTCCCACTGAGGCATCACACTTCCCATTGGCCTCTACCCTTGTAATCAGCTAGACCACTCTCTTACCTCACCGCTCCATGTAACTGTACCTGTGATGTCACCCTTTATGGATGTCACGTCTGTGGCCACAGTAGCTTAATACACGGTTATCATGCTCTTGGAATGGTAGACATGTTTGTAATGTGGGACATTCTCACTGGTATGTGGCAGCTACGTGGTGCATGCTGGTATATTCATACATACCTGTGAGTAGTCCACATTGACATATGGGTCACTTAACTGCAAACACTGACATCCACTGGCACGTGCAATTAGACCTGAAGAAGGACAGCAGAACAACATGACCAACATGCATTTACTGTTGTTACACAAGACACATACTGTTAACAGTATTGTACACCTGTACTACATGGTATATCTGCTGACTGTCAACAGACCTCAACATTTGTAAACTGCACATATCATCCTAGTCTGTTCACCCTGTGCATCAGACCATATGAGCATGTCCCTGCACCGATGGTGTGGATGTTAGGGATGCGGCACAGGCATCATCATCTGCACAGAGTGTTAATGTTTGCCGGAGGCCTAGGCTGCACCACTGGATGACATCATGTGTGTGGTTTTGGGCCTTTGATCTAACTGGGCGTGTGTGGATGTTATGCATGTGTGTGCTGCAGTGCCCTACATATGTGTCTAGTGTGGGCGTGTATGTCTGCACACAGTCCTCCCATGTGTCTGGCCTACACAGGGGTATTATTGACAGCTGCAGACTGTACAGGCAAGGTTTTACAGTTCACGGTGTCCAGCCATGGACATGTGACCTGTGCCTGCCAGGGGTTGCATGGGCACTACCAGACAGAGGTGCAGATTGGGTACTGTCTGATGTCACTAGTCCACTAGTCCACTGGAACCGTGTCCCTGTTGGGACCATTCCAGGCCACGTGCACATGGCCTGCTGTGTTGTGGTGTGGACAGCACAGCACCAGATGCACTGCTGCTGCTGCCGCCACTATGGGAGTAGGCATGCGAGGTAGCTTGTACACATAGACCTGACACAGGTGATGTAGAAGGCCTATGTCCACGTGCCTGATGCCTCACTCCTACTAGATGTTCCAACACAGACAGCTCACGTTCGCGGATTGTCATGCCAGAGTCAAAGACTCCAACCATGTCACTCAACCGTCTATCCAAAGCATCAGCAATCTGCTGTTGAGCATTTACCATTGCCTGGATGCTGTTGTTTAACGAATGGACAGCAGCCCTCTGTAGCCTCTGATTTTCTCTGTTGCACTGTTCAGCACATGCCTGTGCCTCCATTACAGCCCGAAACATGTGTCTGGTGACACCAGCTGCTGTGCTCTGTCATGCAGGAGCATGTTGGCCAGAGGTCCTCCAATGAGCAGCACTGGCCACGTGCCTGTGTGGAGCACCACCAGTAGTTTGGCTGACACCATGGTGTGCAGGCACACCTTCCATAGCCCCCACACTTTCTTGTTCCAAGCTACCACAAGCCAACCGTCCTTCTTCTATGGCCACTGGTGATGGGATATGTGCAGGTATGTGATTTGTGTGCAGGGATGAGGTGGATATAGATGGAATGGCAACCAATCGCACAGTTTCAGCCCCTGACAACTCTGCCTGTGACCCAGTCATGCGTTCATCATCACTGCTAGAGTCTGTGAGGACACTAACATCTGATGTACCACAGGAGGGCAATGCACCTACATCACCAGTGAGGGGAGACAAGAACTGTACATTACAATATATACAATAGACACACACACACACACACACATGTGATAATGACAGTAGGCATGCAACATGCATGTGATACGGCAAACAGCATGCAGCGCAGACAATAATAGTGGTAGTTATCATATATCCCTAGGTTGCACACAACAGCATGCATGTGTGATAGCAGACGGCATGCAAATTACACAATCATAGTAGTGGTTAGCATACATACCTGTGTTACACCATGTGGACCAGCACAGGTTAACAGTACACCTGCCTGATGTGTGGCATATGACCTTGATAATCACATGTAGTATGACATATGATCTGCTGACGTGTGCAATGATATGCATGCATACATGTTTAACACAATCCTGTCGAATATACAGTGGGGCAATGGTGTACCAATTCAGTGTTGTCTGTCTACCCTACAGCTATACTGTAAATCTAGCTGATGTGCATGGCCATTGCAGGGAATTATGAGGAGTCTCTAGTGCTATACAGTGTGAGTTACAGACAGGGTTCATAACCATGACTGTGTTCAGATACAATACATATATACTGTGGAATGTGACCCACGTCACTGAGGTGTATACACACTAAACCATGATGTGGAAGTTGTGACACAGGTCATTGATGGGTATACAGATGACATCCCTGCACATCTGCAACCATACTGCTGCAGCCTGGCAACTATGGGCAGACATGGCAAACACGTTGGTACACCATGTCCCACATGACATCTGTGTACCACACACACACACACACACACACACACACACACACACACACACGCACACACGCACACACACACACAGGAAGAGCTAGTATGGCATTTATGTCCATCACCAGCAACAGGAATGTACTGTATCTGTGGCCTGATGTGGATACTGTACAGGTAACTGCTGTCATGTTGCAACACCCTCAAGATGTTCAACACATCCTATGTGGTGGATTGATGTTATGCCTACACAAGATGTACACAGGCCTGTAGAATGTCTAGCATTCCACATCTACATTATGACCATTATACAAAGGCCATGGCCGAACCATGTGTAGCCATTGTACAACAGGGTGTACACACAAGCACAACACTTCTACTGTGTGTGTTGCTCCATATCTCTGGCCATCCTCCATGACCATGTGTGTACATGTGTTGTCCAAATTATAGTGATGGGCATCTATTTCACGTGTCTGTGTTGTCCCATATGACATATATGCTCCACTGACAACAGGGTTATTCAGATAAAGAGTGGTATGTGGGATATGTTTTCAGGTCAGCTAGGCAGTGTAGCAGCCAGGCCAATAGATGTCATGGGCATGTCAAGATAGCACATCCCATTGTGTGACATTTATATCAGGGCTATGATCCACACCGGTGAAACCTGTGTGCTGGCCATACTCCAGCCCACTGTGTAGTACTGTTTGTATTCACCACATGTGTAGATCAGATCTGTTGTATGTTCCTAAAGTGAACAGCACATCCACTATTGTATGCACAGCTGCCAACACATCTGGCAATAAAGTTTGTGAGATTCATGTCTGTAAGATGATTCACATAGTTTGCAAATGTGGCACATGGATAGTCATTGTAATGCATTGCAAGTCTGACCTGTATATTGTGACAGGACCATACATTATGTGTACATGTTGTGAATGGCCACATGACAGATAAATTTGTGCATTACGGTTCCTGATAAATAATAACACTCTCACTTGCAAAAGGCTGCTGTCACCGCGGAACACCAGAGGTACCTAAATAGGAGTAACACAGCAGTATGGGCATAATCCACCCCTGTATAAAGGCTACAGGGAGCAATGTGCATAACGCATACACCAGTACATTAGACTATACTATGGTGTACGCACATGTGTGCATACACAGAGTAGCATACTATAGTATGCGGCATGTGTGTATACATGCCTTGCATATGATGTTACATTGCATATTGTACAGTGACACATGCAGCTATATGGAATATAGTTGTTATAGGTGCAGTACTGACTTACCAGGCAACTCCAGGCTCAGTGGTTGAGAGACACCCACCTCCACAATATCAGCTGTGTGGACTGTGTGTAATGGCTACATGATTTAGTTCTACATGTGAGTACAGCTGTTATATTTCAGAACAGTGCTACTTATGCAGGGTTTGTTTGTACCTGATACTTCTGCAGATGTTTAAGTCTGACAAGGATGTTTGGCCAGCTCAAGGCCGTATGGCTATGCATGAACTGTTATGTGGTGTACAGTGTGCTCACCAGACATCCTTGATTTGGTGTATGTGTAGCATTCTGTGCTGTTACTCACTAATTGCTAACACACCCTGGTGTACGCACAACCCTCTGAAACAGGATTAGTGTAAACAGCTGTTCCATTGTATAATAGCTGCTATTTCACTTAGAGTCATGTTAGTGTGTCTCTGACAAGGTGTGTTAAGGCTTCTGTAGATGTTGTACAGTGTGTGAATGATTTGTGATGATATTACAGTTTGTATTGTAATATGTTTGGGTGTGGGGGTGATGGTGGGTGTGCTTAGCAAATGCAGGTGTGTAGGAACTGCTTTTATACATAATCTCTATGTGCGTGAGGGTTCCGTCCCTATTTGAACACCTATCCTTTTGTGGACTAATACAATGGTATTTGCAGGCTGATTCATTAAGGCATTGTTATGTGGTTCCTGTATAGCATGCAAGGTATGTTAGTCCTTGAATCCCTTCGGTAATACATCTGAATGTAATAACGTGTTGCTACATGATAGCTGTGTATTTCTGTCATAGGTATTTGCAGTCATCTTAGCTGTGTTGGTGACTGACCCTCTTTGGCTAGGGTTGCCACCTTTTCATATGTCCATAGTGGGTCCTTTTCAGGACACACATCTGATTTTACAGGCCGACACAAACCCACGGTCAGTACAAGGAATAGAACTTTCCTTTCTTGCCTAATTATAAGCTTATTCTTGTAGCAGTTTAGCAGCTTATCCTGTTTCCTGTACCATGTAGGTACTTTAGATACAGAAATAACTATTGTATGCAACTATTACAGTACATATGGGACATAATTATGTCCTACAATCCCAGGACATTTGCCACATTTAATATATTTGATCAGGACACAACCGCCCAAAGAGGGAGTGTCCCTCGCAAAGTGGAACAGGTGGTAACACTATCACTGGCTCATGTCCATAGCACATATTTGTAATGGTGTATAGGCATATAATCTCCATATCCTTTGTTCATAAAGGTTGTTATTGGCGGAATGTGTGATTTCTATGGTCTATGTTATACACATATTAGAACACTTCAACCGTTGTATACAGGAGACCTATGGAATTCCAAAACCACAGTGTTCCGACGCACACAGTCCCGGGAACAGACTCCCATACCCCACATTATCAACATCGACAGTAACTCACGAAGGTAACACGAACATGGAACACACACATGCACACACAGACACACTGCTACCCAACACATCCAAACAAACCATCCTACACTATGTATGAGCAGGTGGCCAAACCCCCCTACACACCCCATGTAGGTGTCTGCACCCCACACACCACCCCCTACTTTAATATTCTACATCCTAGGTCGCACAAACAGACGCACAAAGCTAACCCACAACCACACATTACAGTCACCAAACAGCACACACCACACACAGAACACACATTTACACACACTACAGCCCTACGAAACACACGTACACACAGTAACCTACCCAAACCGCAACACCAGAAGCACTGACTAACTGTCCATTAACATCGTGAGATTACACCTCGCGCATCTGGTGTTTCGGTACTGTGCTCTTTCGGACCTTAAGCCTCTGAATTACGTGCATCGGTATGTGGTAGGTATCCCATTTATATGTACCTCCATGGTCATGTACATGTTGTTAACCTATCTATATATCTACATATAGATGTATATCCTCATATATCGACATATCTCTCTCTCTCTATATATATATATATATGATGATATGTGTGTGTGTGTGTGTGTGTGTGTGTGTGTGTGTGTGTGTGTGTGTGTGTGTGTATATATATATATATATATATATATATATATATATATATGTATATAAAACATACACCTTTTATTGTGTACATGCCAGTTTGTCCTGTTTCAACACATTCCTACCTTTTGTGTTTTATTCTGTCAGTATACACGACTGCCATTGGTACATCTCAGGTAGCTTAGTAGTATGTTATTGTGATGAATGTGTACATGGTTGCGTGTTCTAATCCTGGCAGTGATATCTTACCTCTCAGAGCAGACACTGGTAGTGCAAGGGTGATGAACGCGCATTTCAGGGGTTGTGTGTTCCACATGTTTATTATTCTGTGGAAAACTACCTTTATATGCAGACTGTGTTTAAGGTATACTATGTAACATGTACACATCTGTGAAGATTCCTGTCAGGGATACTCCCCATTATTTGGAAACACATCCCTGATTACATTATACAAAACCCCTCACTAACACTCCGGGAAATCCTTGCAGAGTGGGTGGTGAACAGTAGCTACACCCCAGGGATCCCGCAAGTGGCTCTGCTCCACAGAGGGACAGTTAGTTGATCGATGGGGTGGCGACAGCAGACACATTTTGCCTATGCTTATGAGTGGCCACAGTGGTTGGGCATGTACCTACCTATGTATCTATGAACCTGTACATACAGTATGGACACATGCTGATAGCTTAATATACTGTTCAGGTATTGACTTACCTTGTGCCAATGGTGGTTGTGTGTACAATAGTTGAGGGCTACCTATGAAGGATGCACACAGTAGACCAACTATACATGACAATTTACAGGTGGTCGTGTGTGTGTGCCATCCATGTGTGCAGGTGGAGAAGGGTGTCAGTCCACAAGTGGCTTCACTGTCAGTGTATGTGCTATATGTTCCCTCTTTGCCAAGGCATGGGCATACTGGGTATGCCTCCGTCTGCCTACTGGGGCTAGCACAGGGTGTTTGTGGTCTGAGCCCCCCTGTGCCTGTGGGTCCCTTGGCAATGGTGGTGGGCTGTGAGGGCCTTCACCATTCTGTCCCTGCTGCAGCTGTTTCCGCAGGATCATATTGTGTAGCGTGGCACATACTATGAAGATGTGGGCACACGTTCCTGGAGAGTACTGCAAGGCTCCACCAGATATGTCCAAGCAACGGAACCGTGATTTCAGCATCCCAAACACGCACTCTATGATGATTCTGGTTTCTGCGTGTGCCTCATTATGGGGTTCTTGTGTGGCTGTGTGTGCATTTCTGATGGGTGTCATCATCCACAGTTCCAGTGCATAGCCAGCATCTCCCACCAGGTGGCCATATGGGATGTCCCCCCTGGCAAATACATGATACAGCTGTGAGACATGCCAGATGTGGGAGTCATGATAGCTTCCAGGACTGCCAGCACACACATCAATGAAAATGCCCTTGGCATTGCACACGACCTGGCAGTTGATGGAGGGGAATTCCTTGTGGTTTATGTAGCACCTACCCTGCTCACCGGGTGGTGACTTGATGTGTATGTGCGTGCAGTCTATTGCACCCAGTACCTCCGGGTAGTCCGTCACATGGTGGAAGAGATGCATATTGCTGGCCAACTCCTCCTGCATTCAGGGGAATTGTATGTGCTCATTGGCATGTGGTAACATGGCATCCAGGAACTGGTGGAGTACCATGGATACTGATGCCTGTGAGATCCCCATAATATCCCCAGTTGGCCTTTGGACGGTACCTGTGGCTAGTATTCTCAAGCTTACACATACCTTCGTGTCCACTGGGATGTTACTTCTGGCTCTGAGGCGTGGCCGGCACAGCTCAACAAGTTACTGTATGATGTCCCTGTCCATCCTGTAATGCTCTACTATCTCCAGATCATGTAGCCCCTGGTAAGTTACCCTGGGTCTGAACACTCGTCTCCTCCTCTGGTGCCTGAGATGGTTGTCAGCATCATCCTCCACACCACTGTCAGTCTCCAACACATGCTGGTGAATCAAAGCTATGGCAGCCCCTAACATGTACATATTAAAAGTTCCCCATCTGTATACACCAATGGTGCAGAGTTTCTGGGAATACACAAGTGTGTGTGTGGGGCTTTCACACCTTATACTATTGTGCAATGGATGATGCTGGTGTAATTGGGTGTGTTTGTGCTATTCCAGCTGCAGGGTATCTTAATTATTGGTTTTACAGCAGGTACTGCTATTGTGGGGCCTTTGGTGTTGACTTACACTTGGCTGCCGTGATTCATCTATTGCCCTTTACTTCACTTTTCAACCCGATTTCCCTCCCATTGTCAGGCATGCATCCAGCTGCCACCTGTCTTGTTTTGTGCTTCCACAACCCAGGATTATGTTGAGAAATGTGTTATGTAGCTGATCTACTGCAAGTTTGCTTTGTTCTGCTGTGACAGTTCTCTTTTCTATTCTGTGCAGCACCTCCCCTTTCCTGTTCTGCAGGTAGCTGCTAGCAGCCTTGTTAGCTGTTGTCTATGGCCCACTGTAAGTTTCTAGATGTTAATTACTCATTTGTACTCCAGTTACCATGCTGCAGTATTTCCTTATTGTCTTCCCGTATGCTTTCTGTTTCAGCTGTGGTGCGCACCGCGCATATCCGTTTACCAGGTTTTATGCGTGTTTTCATCCACATTCACATGAACTTTTGGTTACCTTGTGTGCTCTCAGCTAAGCAAAGCTATGGCTACTTCCAAACCCCTATCCTGCGGCTTTGCTTAGCAACACCCAACATGGATTATCAATGATCCAATGTGCTTACAGATACGCTGGAATGCCCCTCTCTCGATGTCATGTTTACCTCCAGGCCACTCCTAAGTGTTGTAATGCTACACCATATGGTATATCCTTACGCCAGCGGGTCATTTGCGATTCAGTATTACTTGTCTCATTTGCATGGCATTGACTGCTAATTCCTAGTTACTGCACGGAACACTGTCACAGACCCTTGGCAACCCTTGCTCCATGGTTGTGGTGTAACATGCATGCTATTGACTATTATGGGGATATTATGAATTGTGTTACATTACAGTTTTATAACATCTAAATATATTTTCATTATGATCCCGTTTGCCCACCGATGCACTGCGGTTTTACTTTGCGTTGGTGTGGCCATGAAATTGAATGTTATTTTTTACTTGTTGTGCATGTTGTTTAATGCCATTGGCTAGATATTTAGCCATTGGCATATATTAACATTATAACACGTAAGTTTGGTCCACTTTCATGGCTCCGATTTTATGTTTGACAACATGTAAACCATTTTTTTGGTTTACATTTCTACATGTTTATGCTACGCCTGCACAACTACATGAATCGCTATATACCTTCATTTGCATGCTACGCTGCTGCACATGGGGTAATTAGCATGCATGCACTGGGAGCTGCGCAGCTCTGGCATACGCTGGTAGAGCACATGGAAACAGCTCTTACCTGAATCGCTCAACGGCCATATTTGGTGCTAGATCGTTGACGCTACTCTGGCGCATGGCGCAAGCTTAATGAATCATGGGATATGTCAGTTAGAGATTATGATAGTCATATATTAAGGTCATTAGGTATTGTGCTCTCAAAATTATGCATTTAGACATTACTACATTAGGTAAAATGAAGGTAAGTCTATACATACTAACTTCAATGTCACATAAACTTATAAAAATGGAAATGTGTAATATAATATATACTTAACCTTTCCCTTCTTGTCTGGAAACAATCCATAATAAAAGAACTTCCCATGTAGTAAAATGTCACTGATATAAGCCATTCAAGGTTATATTTACATGTCTTAAAACACAATAAGATACCTCATAATTAGACGTAGTGTTCCCTTCACCCACACAGCAGATAATCAGCTAATTACTGTTGCTTTGACTACTATAGTAAGATGCATGAAATTAGTTTGCTACTAGCATTCATCATACATCATTCTGGAGTTTACATTTACATTAAAATACATACATTTTTATTGTAGTGTGTTAATTCACGATTCCTCTCTATATAGTAGAGTCAGGAAAATGCATGACATTTTACTTGAGTTTTATTTGCTCTTGGCGTTACAACTGGGACCATTGCCTCAGAGGATTTCTGTGTAAGTAGACTATATCCCCAAATGTATTATCATGCTACCTAGACAGCAATATGAAATAAACACGCAAATACATACACTTTTTTATCTGTCTTTTTTTCATTGGCTTTCTAGTAAACTTGCACTGCATGGGTGCTATTTCCAAGAGCAGCCAAGAATGTGGTTTGTTCTTGTGACCTGCTCAGACACATACTGCGCAAGTGGAACTTAAAGAATTAAACATCCAAGATTAAATGACAAAGCTCATTAGTAGTTCCAGGACTTAACCATTTCTGCTGCATCACCAGACAGGACACTGATAATTCTCATTCATAATTAAGTAGTGGACTAAAAACTTATTTGTCAAGGAATTTACCATCAGAAGCACAGCTGTTACTGAACGGAAAAAAGTTTGTGAGAAAATAAGCATTTTCTTAACTATATGATGGTTTCTGTCACACTCAGTTATTGGATCTAAAAAACTGGAAAAAGGTTGTTTAAAAAACTAAAAATATTCATCTTCATTATAATGCATGAGGGTAGATCAGCTATAAAAATGCAGAAAATGCCAATAGTTTCATAGCTGATCATTCATCTAGGAATGTGAATATCATTTTAAGATGAATAACTGTCAGCAGTTACAGAAACATAGATATTCCATGCACTCAAACATCATACTAAGATACTAATGCATCTTGACATTATAATCTATCTCCTGAATACTTTGTTACTGATAATAATGATAACATTGCTGACAAATACCTGGATCTTTTAACAGAGAACTTGAAAAAAACTGCTAGAGTTCTTTACATTTTATGCAAGATAAGGTGTGAAATACACCAAGTTATTAGCATTCAGAGAAGACACATTTGTGAAAGCAGCTACCGGAAATTACTACAGGGAATACATCTTCTCATTTTACACATTCCCAGACAGAAATAGCAGAAGAAAGTTGATATTTTCAATCATCTGTGAAATCACTGAACTAGTAAGGAAGCAGAAGTTATTTTCCATGTGGGCTAACAATGTGTTGGATGTCTGTGTGTACAATCTCAGCTTGAACAAGATATAGCTGACTCTGCTTGAAAACATAAATATACTCTACATGACCACATAAATATTATGTTTCTCTAAGATGAAAGCATCTTTTTAAAATGTATAAATGGCTTGCATCACATAACAATACCTAGGTTATATCTTTTTGTACCATAAAGAACTGAACACTTTTTTCAATCAAAACCAAAAATGAAGATAGCTGTAAGAAAATAAACAGTAGCTTAAGTTTGATTAAGTTATCCGTATTACTGAATATTTAAAGTTCCAGAAGATTTCACAGACTAGTCACATAACATCTGGATAGCTAAGACAGTCTCATAAACGTCTGCTTTGTTCTAAAAATATATTTCTGTGGCACCTAAAAAAGAATACTGGCCGGTTGATTTATGAGTTATCAGAATGTATGTTCCGTGCCTCCTGAAAGGTCAGCTATTCATCTATTCAGATTGCTTTTATTGGACCTGAAAAGGCTAGACTGTATTATTTGTCTCCCACCTGTGTGGACTGTGATTTTAAATGTACATATGTGTGCAATGGAAACTGAACAGTTTGAAGTCATAGATTTATTAAAAAAAGTCAAAGAAAATAAGGCTTATTGCATACGCATATAAAACTAATAAATTAATTGAAAATTGTATTACTAATACATAGAAACACTGCATTTTCATAAAGTTATGAAAGCACATATTAAATATTGTTATCAATATATTAACTGATTCTGAAAATAGATAAATATACAGATCCAGTCAGAGCCACTATTTCGGATGTCCTGAACAAGAACATACTATAGTCAATAATAACCATTAAGTAATACTTTTCAGCTTAAAAAAGACTTGCACAGCAAACACTGATTGATAACAAATATACATAATATAGAAAATGTGTATCCATTATACATATAAAACATTGTACCATTCTGAAAGTGTATGTAGTGCATGGAGCACTGCTATAATATTCAAAACTGGGAAAAGGTGAGGTTGTTAAAACACCTTTCTAATGTACTAAACATGCTTAATAAGATTTTGTTAAGCACTTCTAAGCATTGTTAAGATCATCTCTTGCACTATGGATTAACAGCAGAAAATGCCAGACAAAAAACAGTGGCAGAAGGTACAACTGCTTTAAAAAGTGTGGCAGAACAAACTGTCTCACAGTTTTTTTTTAAATTTAAAGCTATTCATTCTTCAGAGGTACAGGTTGTTTCTGCCTGAACTACATGGAGCAGATAGATTTCCATGCACTGCAAAGAATTATGATCAGGTCTCAAAGATCATAAACCTTATTTGACATGTGCAGGAGTTCCATTTAGAGCTTTGCATTGTTCAGAATATTTGCAGTCCTTGAAAAATACACACTCATATTTTGGTGTGCATATAGGGTTTTCAACATTTCTATTCTGGTATAAATGATACAAAGGTAATTGGCTCACAGAAATAACATGTTCAATATGTCTTATTCACTTGCAAAAAACTTAGTCTGGTCTACAGCAGTAGGAAGAATTAAGAGACAGAAGCTGAAATATATACTATGAGTGGAATAATAAGAGGACATCATAGCTCCAACACTGTTGTCTGTATCAGTTATACAAGTTTTTTCACCCATTCCCAATGCTACTGATATGTATATCTCTTGTGCAAGAATCTGTGTAGTCCTTGCTGTTATAAGCTATTTGCTATCTTCAGTGACTACGTAAATAACAAGTATCTGGAGTTGTGCCTCAGTAAAGCTGCTGCAGCAAGACATTATTGACCTCTGCTATTGCTCTGCCATGCCATGCTAACCTCATCCTTGTGACATATTTATGAGTTATCGCTGAGGGAGAGTGTACTACAGGACTGTATGGCAGATATTGCTGAGGTGCTGAATGCGGGAGACATACGTTTCCATTCTGTGCGAAGCATGCTTATTATAAGCACATAATGACATCACTTGTGTCAGATCTTGGCCTGATGTATTGTCCATGAATGACAGTTATATGGCAGTTTTAGCCTTGATGTCTATCAGGATAGCATGTACACAAAATGTCTGTGTTCACTTGCTCTTCAGATTGCAAAAAGACATCTGCTGTGTATGGTCCAGAGTGGAGTTTGATTTCAGTATGTCTTTAGAGATGAATTCTATTGAAACCTTGATTACCTTTGTTTGTTTTCTTTAATTTAGTGGTAATCTTGTGATCCACATACTTGAAGAAAGGCATGATTTCTTTTATCTCTGAGGTTTATACATCTTTTTGGTTTTATAGGCCTACAGAAAAGTACTTGCAAGTTATTTTATGAGTTGCTGTTACCACCAAAGCCAATAGCTCACAAACAGTAGATTTGCATTTGAAACTCAGCCATTTTTTTTGTTTTGTGTGTGTGCGTGTGTGTGCGTGTGTGTGTGTGTGTGTGTGTGTGTGTGTGTGTGTGTGTGTGTGTGTGTGTGTGTGTGTGTGTGTGTGTGTGTGTGTGTGTGTGTGTGTGTGTGTGTGTGTGTGTGTGTGTGTGTGTATGTGTGTCTGTCTATTTTGCAACACTTGTATACCACTCCCTTCAGAGCCAACCACCAGAGGCTTACATACTGTGGAGTGCCTGATACACTGGGAAGCCTGCAACTCCTTGTGAGTAGACTCTCTAGGTTCTTTTAGTCATGTACTTCCGAGCAGAATGGGGCCAGGTGTGGAGCCAGCATACTACAGGTCACACTGCAGTATTTCTTGTTAAACTGCTTCCCATTGATGTGCTGGCCTATATCACCCAAGGTGATGTGCAGTGGTATTACTAGGACAATGTTCCCACCTACCTGGTGTCAGACATATCTTTCTCTACCTAGCCTCCATGATGAAGCAACATCTCTATTATCATAGCCCTACCAGTATCATTACCAGGGCTCATGAATCAACTATACCCCCAGAATTCCCCAACTTCCATCCCCATCAGCTTCAATAGGTGCTGGTTCTACTAATCAAACTCAGGTCACCTGGCTGATACTCAGGGCCTTATTGTCCTTACAGTTAACAAAACTCCACCACCATTTTACTTTGGTATTCTGTACTCTTTTGCACATGCTCAACACAACAGGATGTTTCTAGAAAGTAGGATCTCTAGAGCAGCATTTCTACGTTTAACAGCTGCACTAAGTGACATTCCCTAACTGCATCAGTTACACTATGACTACGCTACTCTCTGTGAATCTTATCTAGATCTAAAAATGATACCCATGTTGATTAAAATAGTTGCATGGCACTCAGCAAAAGGTAATTGTCTCAACATCATTAAAATCTATTTCACTTAAATTTCTTTTATCAAATGGTGGTTTTCAAATCATCTTGAACTAGTAAAAAATGCACATAGTTCGGAGACTGAAATTCTTTATGGTAAGTAACTCTTACACAGAAGAATACAAAAAAGTTTATTCATATTCTTTGCCTGCAGTACAAATAATATACAAATACTAATTGATAACTGCCCCAGTTGTCTAGTATGATTATACATGCTAATGAGCAACAGCAATTAGGTCAGTTTGAATATGCATTTTATCAAGAAACAGAATATACATCTCAACTAGTAGTTATCTAAATGTTCAGCTAAAAGGCCCAGCCTTTCCCTAACTGCATAAAAGTGACATCAGTAGCAGAAAATGTATTACAGGAATAAAAAGTGTTTGCACTGAATTTAAAACACTGCCAGGGAGATAACAGAACACACAAATGAAAATTGAAAAATGTTTTCTAAATACCACACTGCATACCTCTCAACTGTCTACATTTTCACAGAATGTCTAGATTTGTTCATATTTTGGTCTGTTCCTCATAAAATGTGTTTTCTGGCAAATTAGTGAGGACTAAATTTGATGAATCATTACAGACATTTGACTTCAAGACTTCATATCCTTCAGAAAATGCATGGTAACACAAAATCTTTTATTCTAGCTACTTTTTAACTTTATAAGAGCAATATCCAAAATTTGCCTCTGATTTTGGGCCTTTGTCTCCACATTATTTTTTGCTTTGTCCAAATTTCTTTTGCTAAAAGGTTGAATGGTATGCCTCAGTGGCACCTTAATTTCAAAGTAAGTATATAAAGTTAAGAGGTGCAGAATGCTGCCCAGTAGCTCTTTGTAAAGTTTCCTTTATCTTTCTTTGGTATCTATTTTCTGTTGGAGTTCCAGGAGAATAAAATAATTATTTTTCTTTTATATTAAAAAATGCTATGTAGTTTGCATTCTTTAATAATATCTGGATTATTTATTTAATTCAGTGAAGCACTGAACATTTATTTGACACGAACAGAGAGTTAAGGAGACAGATGTAGTCAGAGAGAGCAATGGAAAGTGAGAGAGATAAAGATAGCACCAAGCAAATAAACAGTAGCTCTAGTCTGATGGGTTCCCCATGGAGCAGGATGTTTAAAGTTCTAGAGGGTTTACATACGAGTCACACAACATCTGGATAGCTAACATGGACCAGCTCATAAATCTTTGCCTTGTTGCTAAAAATACATCGCAATGGTACCAAATAAAGAAGATGGGCCATTTGCTTTATGAATTACCAGAATGCATGTTTACTCTTCAAACCCTCCAGAAAGCTATTCATCTGTTTATATAAGTTTTACTGGACCTGAACTTGACGGTGTTATCATTTCCTTCACCTGTGGATTATTTATGACTTAAATGTACATATGTGTACAATGGAATCTAAGCTATTTTAAAGCAAGGTTGATTTGTTTTCATAAAAAAATCCATATACCTTATTTCAGTCATGTACAAAGTTAATAAATGACTCGAAATATGTAATAGTAGCAGAAATACACTTTGTCTCAATAATCATCTTAAGAAGTGCCAACTTGTTTTATAACCAGTCATGAAATAATTTTGCAACTAGAGAAATGTACTGATCCAGTTAAATCTGTTTTCTTGGATGTCCTGAATCAAAATACTATGCTGTCAATGCACCCATGCAATAATACCTGTAAATATAAAACAAACATGCATGACAGATTGACAGTGCAGCAGAGGCATCTATGCCACTAGTAACCTAGTTTTAGGAATTAGTTAGACTCACTGGAACAGCTCACTGCAGAACACGATAAAGGTACTGCTGCTTCCTAGCTCTCCTCCACAGGGGGAAAAGCCATGGAATTATCTGTTACCTGCACAACCTGGATTGGAAGTCTGGGAATCCTGTAGGTGCAGTGATAACTTACAAACATAGGGGAGGAAGTAACAGATGTCAAGTGTCTAATGTATGAAACTGTGTGTCATGCATGTCTTACATCATTACACATCAATCCCTTTAGGAGAGGAATCCTGACCAACTGTCACAAAATGGTGGCACCTAGCCTCCAGTTTGCTTAACAATTGCATGCACACCAAAGAGATACTGATGGCTGTGACTCATAGTACAGAACCTCTGTTTGTACTGCATGTGTACATCACCGTGTAAGTCGAAAGGCATGTGTTGTTTCTATATAAACAACAAAAAGAAGTAGCAAGGAATCTATCTGTGAAGAGGAATCTGAAATATTCCTTGTATGTAGCATTTGTGAAAAGTGGTATATCATTTTATTAAAACTTTTATGCACCATTGTTTATGGAAAGGCTCAGCTCTGGAGCCATCAAAGGACAGCATACAAATCTCAATGGGAAAACACTGAAAAAAATACAACCTCATAAATATTAATATAAGATTATGGAATATTCATTCACTCATCATCACAAACAGCAGCCAAGTAGCACAGTCAAAAACAGCAAAAATATATCCACAGCTTCCCAGATGAATAAACAAATGGTTTAATGCAACAAGAACAAAATAAAAGCTTCAGTAAGCGCTTTTGTCTTCTGACTTCTTTACAAAGACTTCTTCAGACTGAAGTAAACAGCATAATTCATGTTTAAATATCTTAAAAACCATTACCTGACAAAACATCACATGACCTTACTAAAAACACATGTTCCTAGTGCTTCAATCCTTTCCTTTTCAGATAGCTGACAATTTATTCTCTATTGTTTAGTCCTGGTAGAAAGCAGGTATTTAGCCTTACTTGCCAGCAGTATTCTAACCACCCTAGTTCTTTTTCAATATTAATAATATTTGCTTCAATGTATACCGTATCAAGTACTATAAATTTAAAGTCTACCTTACATTTGTTTGTTTTATAGTGTTTACATAATGTATTCCTCTCATCAACGGATATATGGGATACAGAGCTTATCCTAGCACTCACTGACCACAAGGTAGAGGAAATAATTCTGATCAGATCATCAGCCCATCATAGTATGCAGAGAAACACTTATGAGCAATTTGGAAGAAATTAAATTCATTGATGACATGTATTTAGGATGTTGTACTCTAAAATATTGAAATTCATAGATTATCTTTAATGCAATTAAAAATGAGAAAATGTGTCATATAATAGCAAGGTTCATATGTAAAAACCTCTGGTAAGACTTCAAGCAAACCTCACTGTGCCACACTGATGGCAGTAAGAAGCAAAGTGAACTATCAATTGACTAACAACTTTTATTTACCTTTTCCATTCTCTGCTCTCTGCCTACCTAGCTTAAAGCTTCCCCAACAGGAATTTTGAGTCCATGTGTTCCCTAGTGGTGGGGACAGTTCCACAAGATTTCCAAGTGTGAGTACCAACAGGGGAGTGACCATCATCCACACAGCAATCAGGAATTAGTTCTCCTGCTGGCATACCAGCAGTGACAACATGCACAAACAAAGGCTACCATCAAGACTTGTGTGCTGTCTCTCATGTCCTCCCCTAACTGCCTCCCTATTCCAGACTCATTCATACCAAATGGCAGGGATTATGTCATATTTGGAACAGTGGGATTCACTGACCAGGGACTACCACCCCCATCACACCCCAACCCCAGGATGGGTGCACTCATCCTCCCTTCCTGTTACATCAGGTACTTAAGCCCTGGGATTCATGAAGCTCGGCGCAAGGCCGGCGTTAGGCTTGTACCATCCTTGTGGCGTGAAGATGGCGCAGTAGTGCTAAATGCATATTAATGAAGGCACACTGCTGCCACAGCCACGTGCATAGGAAACGAGCGTGAGTGCATAGGGCGTGTCGAAGTGCCGCACAGAGGCGTGGAAATGTCAGCTGTCGACATGCAACCTAAAATGCTTGCATATAACAATTTGCATGCAATAGTAATCACATCTGTCAGTGTCCGTGGATACTGAAACATATGCAAAGCATGCAAGACAGTTCCTGCGAACACAAAATTAAGAAGCAAACTCAAATGCACGGTAGGGAATAACGGGTCCCCATCCCTCGAACAAATAACATTGGAAACCGCGTGCCCATAGTCCAACGCAGTGTAGATAGTTATATCAAGTGGAAGTGAAATGCATCATGTTAGCGCGCTGCCAATAGCTAGGTCCAGCCCAATGGTCAGGGTCACCAGCTGTCCCACATTGTGAGGGAGAGTACACAGCTGGGCAGATGTGTCCATAACAAAACCACGATAAATGTAAATATCTATCGACCGTATGACAGAATCATATCCCACAACGCATGTAATATTCACATACAATAGGTATGTCCGTATGTAACATACCATATGTGACAAGAAATAGAATAAGCAAGAAAACGAAACAGAAGGAGCATATTATACAACAATAAGGCAACATGTAGGCTTAAAGGAAAAGTATTATCCATAGCGTTGACTGTGGATATGTGTTGTCCAGTACAATTGGATATGTGTCCATAATATATCCCATCCTGGAGATAGGAAAAGGTGGCACCCTATCAATGATCAGAGCAGTCGGCCAAAATCCGCACATATGCGGTCCAAGCCATACTTGTCAGGATGTGTCACAGCTGAACGGGTATTACCCGGCTGTACCAACCATCTCATGAAAGTGAAGTATGGGCGTGTACCTATCTGCGTGATGTATAGCATGGGGAAGGTGAAACATGCCAGGGTAGTCCACACAACCTGACATATGTAGTGTATGCAATGTGTTACCTTGACCGTGTCATGGGCCATCAACCAAAGCAGTGATGGATGGAGTGTCAGGAATATGTGTGTGGGGGTGATGGGTAATGGTATAATCCTCAAAGGCGAGACTGTGTTGTTTGCAGAATAGGTGAACTTGATGTGTATGAGGGAGCAGCGGGTGAATTAGAAAGAAACACAAAGAACATGTATACACATCTGCAATACAACCTGACAGGCCATACTGTAGAACACAATCCCACAAACATATGAATATTAAAATGTGCGATACAAATGTACAGAAATTTCACCGGCACATACCCACAGAATGGTCCTGATGGAACCGGCCCATTCAAATGCAACACACCTGGATGCATAATTGAATACCCAGCATTCCCCCCACTGCACACAACCCGCCCCCATACATGAACATCCACCAAATCCAGCCATACTTGGCCTACTAGCTTGGTGCAGCCACATCTACACATAGAGACCACTACTCATATGTAGTAGGCAGTGTCACCCTAGGCAGTTTCAGGATTGAAAACTATGTATCCCTTGCATGTAAAATCCCCAACACATTTTTGTAAAGCCAAAAGAATGTTCGGTATTGGTCTTGTTAAATTTTTGGATATCCCTCATGGGATAAGTAATGTGTGTAAACATCAGAATGGGTATCAAGACACGATGTCCAGTCCTGTAGACATCTGGACACAAGTTCAAATGTGCAGTAGTGGTGCACGAGACTGTCCAGCCCTAGACAGTCATGCAGAACCTACTACCCAGGATCAAACACCTGCCCGTGACGCACGTGTCCCCACATGAATAACTGAGAGAATATATTGTACACATTCGCATAGTGGCACTTGGAAATAGGGTGATGCAGGCACTGACGTAAAGAGGGTACCCCCTGATCCACTGTGTGAGGGACAGTCACTGTGTGGGTAGGTGTGTCCCGACCAATAATGATACAATGCCAAATGTCCTGTGATTGTAGGAAATAACTATGTACCATACTGCATGCAACAGTTGCCTAAAGCAGTCATGTCAGGATAGAAAATATGTAATTCGTACAAGAAACAGTCTAACAACTGGTATAGGCTCTCAGCTAGGAAAATAATGAATGTTCTAAACCTGCACTGACCGTGGGTATGTGTTGGCCTAAACAATCTGGTGTCCTCAGAATATATCCCAACCTGTACATATGACAATGTGTCAACCCTACCAATGGGTAGAGCATTCGCACAAGAACTGGCCAGCCTCTTAATCACTCACAAAGCCAGTGACCTTTGGAGGAAAGGTGTTGAATGAGAATGACTAATTACAACAAATAAGAGTAATAGATGCATTTAACTGTGGAAAATAAGTAGTAATACAAATCTGTTGACACTTTCCAAGTTAATAGTACTAATATGGTAGAAGTGTCCGTGATTGTCCCTGATTTGTCATAGCCTTGTCCCTGTCACTGTAGAAACTATTCCCTGAATATCACAGAGGTCCGTACACATATGTACACCAAACAACTGTCACATTTGTTGACAGGACTATTGCATACCTGTAGAGAATGTATAACTGATGTCCAGAATAATATTCATTGTATATATAAATGAATGAAATAGTCAAATGTGAAGGGAAACACGTGGACAGAAACAAACACAGTAGCAGGAATAATAGGCTGCGCATATGAGTAATAGGTCGAATGACACTGTATCACATCACACTTATCAGCGGCACCCCAGACATGAAAAACATGCGACATCTGTCCGCTATATAATGTGCAGTATACTGATCACAAGGTTACCGGAGTGAAATGTCGGTGTCATAATGACTAAGGCAATACTATGCTGTTGAAGCAGAGATAAAACCCAATACGCATGTGTAAGTGTCTATGTCTGGGAAATGTATAGGTTAACGGACACACAGATGTATATATAGATAAAAACATATATATATATATATAAAAACGTATATGTATATATATATATATATATATATATATATATATATATATATATATATACACATATATATATATATATATATATATATATATATATATATATATATATATATATATATATACACAGACAAAGATATAATACACATATATATATATATATATATATATATATATATATATATATATATATATATATATACACATACAACAGGTATTGATATATACACATACACACAAAACAAATATATATGTCATTGTAGATATACACATGTACATAACTAGGTTACTGTATAGCAATTAGGAGTAACATATTTACAGACCGGGCATATGTGACTGGGAGGTCCAATAAATAAATGTTGTACCCCCCACACTGCCCAGCTAGGCTGGTCAGACATACAGACAGGCAATAAAGATAAATACACTGCTGCTGGCCAAAACACTGGCAGAAAAGTACCATTGGGAGAGATCTGCAAGTTCTACACTTTAAACATGGATAATGGTGTCCCTTGCATGACCCCAAAAATTCACTGTACGTGTGAACCCGTGGATATCCATGCGAGCAGGATGTAGGTGTACATGGAACAGTAGGTTGTGCAAGTGTGATAATACATGGGTTGACAAAACGTACGACATGTGTCCCGAGATGGGAGAAGTGGGCAATGTGCAGGGGTGTGCTCATACCCCAGCTGCGCTCACAGGAAGTATTTGTCATGAGTGCTGTAGAGGGGTGCCAGGTAGATGAACCATGGATATGCAATAATGGGCTTAAGTGTGCAGGTGCTGGTTGGTAGAGATGTAGTAGGCCCGCCCAGTGGAAGTCATTAATATTCCTATGTGGGCATAGCAGATGCCTATACCTCCCAAACGTGAAGAGCACATCTACTGGATAGTCTGTAAACCATCAGGGGAATGCATAGGGACCAAATCAGTGCCATCTACCCGATTAGCATGGACGCCCATAGTTATGAATCAGAATGTAACAAAGTCCAACTAAACACTTCCAAAACTAGTGATATTAGGTGGACAGGTGGCAGAATACAGGTAATGACAGATGACAACATGTATGAGTCATATACAGCATGTACCCCGACAAACATGAATGAATGCATATGCTCTGTGACTGTAAATGTGTCTGGTTAATAGAACCAATTGTCTAAATGTGCCCCACAGGGTGTTATGCAGTGTTCCTGATACAGTGTTCATTCTCCCCCATTGGTATGTGAGGTCTGCTAGTGAGGGAAAGTGCATAATTAGCTGATCACTTTAGGTAGATGATAGCATCATAGATGAGGTTTACCACCCATATGCCTTTGAGGGACACACCCGTCTGGGCAGTTGTGTCCTGCAAAATGAATGTTATGGCACATGGCCTGTGAGTTCGGGAAAGGTGGCCATATATTGTGTGTAGTGGTGTCAGAAATTGATTTGTTGTATCAGAAACAGCTACATGTAATAGGAAACAGTCCTAGCAATTATAATGCTACAGGAATAACCTTAATGTATGCAAACCATTGAAGTAGTCAGTTTACTACTGGCTGTGGGTATGTGTTGCCTTGACACATGTGATAGCTCTACATATAGGATCTATAGGGCCGCCACCATTCTGAATGGCCAAAGTGGGACCTGCTCTGTAGAAATGTCAGATGTACCAGGGCAGAACATACCTACAGCCATGCAAAGTACAGAAATATACATATCAGCACAAATCAAAGCATAGTCTAGTAGCAGTAAAGTTGCTTATGCTACTACATATAACATATTGACATGTCAGATATACAAGACCTGTAACAAGCAACCACTACAGACACGTGGAATATAAGAATGTCCCCTAATCAGGACAGTTGCAATGGCCAGAGTATTGTCACATGACATATGCCGAATGACAGACTGTCCCATGCAAAGTGGGAAAGGTGTTACTCCTACAGTCTCCCGTTGTGCAATCTGAAAGGTGGAAAATGTACAATAGGTATGCGGTAGCATGACTCGGCAGACAGCTGCGTTAACAAAATAACATTCACTTGTCAGCATTGCAGAATATCTGTTCCCATGTATCAGGCAGATGGCAGCAGATCATATGAGGAACATGCATATAATATGATTACGTCACTGGACAGGCCGCCGAGTCCGTACAGTCGAACGCCTGCCATCGCCAAATGGTTAGACATACCTGATACTGTAGTCCTGTAGTCCGATGTAATACGCATCACAAGGGATTGCACACACACAGCGTGAGTGACAAATGTAAGCACAAATGTCTGTGAGCGAGTGGCTGTAAGCGTGTTTGTCTACCACTATGCCAGTAGTGCACTGTCAAAGAAATGTGGAGTCTAAATGGGTATAAGGTGCTGTAACCAGAGGTCAGCAGAGCTTAACACTGTGCAAACCCATGCACAACTGCACCCACCTGCTGGAATGTGCCTTACCCAGTCCGTATCCAAAGGCGTCGGTCTGCCCGCAAACAAAGAACCATCCTATTCACGTGTTGATAGCAGTACCCTGCGCACATTAGCTCATGTGAATAAACAATAGACCATGGCATATGTACAGACAATAGACCACACACGCACCATACAGCACAGTCATCCAACAGTATAGCAATGTAATGGCAGAT
The DNA here is from genome assembly GCF_019279795.1 of Protopterus annectens. NCBI lineage: Eukaryota > Metazoa > Chordata > Ceratodontiformes > Protopteridae > Protopterus > Protopterus annectens. The sequence continues at coordinate 869,066,853 of NC_056725.1, read as the reverse complement.
ATGTCCGGACCACTGGTGTATGCATGCCTGTCCATCCTGTGTTTCAGTGTGTGAGCATGCCCAGTATGGCTGTTACGCATGTCGTTGGCCGACATTACCGTCATACCATCATGTGTGTGAGCATGCCAAGTATGGTCAACTGTATTGCATATGTCACATGTCCAGATAGTCAGTACTGTGTTGCCGACCCCTCCGTTCTACATGGACAGGTGTCATGCTGTGTCTGCAGGGTAGCTAATGGTCATGTGGCATTGACAGTTGCTACATGTCAGCATAGTGTGGGTGGACATCCAACCGCATCCACAGTCCTACACAGCACCGGGGGAGGTGCACATGACTCTCACATGTGTAGGTTGTACGGGGGGCACAGCTGACAGTTGTACACATCTGCCACTACTGTACTGGTATGCCAGGTACTCCATGTCAGTGTGTGGACCTACATAAATTGCCGGTTGGAGGGATACCAGTGTACGCCATATCCCAGCTTTAAATACCAGCATAGTGGTGTTGGATGTCCGAGCTTTCACAACCTACATCAAACTTCCTGGCCTGCTGTAGTCTGTGTGTGTCTCTGGGGGATGGGGTCATTCATTGGGCATATCCATAGGCCATTGTATATCATTAGTCTGTATTGGTCCACACCTGTCCAGCTGCATGGAAGGTGTGTGGGCTGTATGGACACAAACGATGGTCAGCCCATAATCTGCAGTGGGTTAGGACACCCTGTGTACTACTGGCTACCATTGTGACCCCCATATGTGCTACAGACGTCATGGTGCCACTATGGACGTGTACTGTCTGCTGCCCTAACATTCGGCCACCAAAGTCTCTTGTATGCTCACATACATACCATAGCAACAGTTTAATACACATTGTAATACAACTGCCAATTGTTAGGTCAATAGACGTACCCTGTGTGTGTTCCAGACCTCAGGATGGTGCAGGAGGGCTGCTCATGTCGGATGCATACAGTGCACCTCCTATACATGTCCGAGCACAGGTAGTGTCATGTTCAGCATCCATTGAACTGTGTGCGGGTCAGAGAGGGTGAAATCCCTGGGTACCCATTGTGTCAGTGCATATGCCTTGTGTTGCCTCACTGCCAAGGGCAGATCATACTGTGCATGACCCTTTCGCCGACTGGGCCCTGCTCAGGTAGTTCCTTTGCCAAGTCACACTGTGCCTGTACAGGCCTTGGCAGTGGTGTTGGGCTGTGTGGCCCTGCTCCATGCTGTTCCAGCTGCAACTGTTACTGCAGGATCAGATTGTGTAGCATAGCAAATACCATAACAGTGTGTGTGCATGTAGCTAGTGAATACTGCAGGGCTCCACTGGATGTATCCAGATACCAGAACCGTGATGTGAGCATCCCAAAGACATACTTAATTATATGTCTTGCCTGTGCATCTGCCTCATTATGTTGTGAGTGTACAGGTGTGTGTGCATTGCTGATGGGTGTTATCAGCCACGACACCAGTGGTTACCCAGCATCCCCCACTAGGAGACTGTAGGGGATGTCCATATTGGCAAAGGTGTGGTACAGCTGTGTCAGAATCCATATATTGGAATATCATAGCTTCCAGGGCAGACAGCACACACATTCAATCTAATGCCCTGGCCATCGCATATGGCCTAGCTGTTGGAGGGTATGCCCCTGCAGTGAATGTAGGCCCTACCCCACTCACCGGGTGGTGCTTTGATGTGTACATGTGTGCAGGCTATAGCACCCAGTACCCCAGGGTAGTCAGGCATGTGGTTGAAAAGATGCATATTGGTGGGCTACTAATCACGTGTGTTGAGGACATGTATGTGCTGACTAGCATGTGTTGACATGGCGTCTGTGAACTGGTGCAATAGCCTGGATGCAGATGCCTGTGAGATCCCCATGATATCCCCAGTTGTGCTGTGTGGAGTACCTGTGGCTAGTATACCTAGGCCCACACATACCGTGGTATCCACTGTGATGGGTTTCCCTTGGCCTGTTTGATGTGTCACTTCTGGCAGGCACAGGTCAACAAGCCGCTGTAGGAGGTCTCTGTCCACACCATAGTGCTCCACCATTCCCAGCACATGTAGCCCCTGGTAAGTCACCCTGGGTCTATAAAGTCATATGTCACCCCAGTAAGGGTTGTTCAGCAGTATACACATCCTCACTGCCCTCAGCCTCCTGCACATGTTGGTCTATGTTGCCTGCTGCAGACCTTCTCATTTGGTTGGAATGTGTTGTGAAATGTCCCCGCAGGTATACACCGGTGGTGTAGAGTGTGGAAGAAACCTGTGTGTATGCAGCTTGCTCACATTACCGTACTGTTCAGGTGTGGGCTGGCCATGTAATCTGCTGATCATGGTGATCATCACCTGTTTGTGCAGCCTGTATACCATGACTACCCCAGTACTGCTTTTGTCCCTCCCAATGTCACCAGGCAGGTATAGACACACCCCTAGCGTAGGCATGCTAAGGCACGAGCACTCCCGAGGCACAGTTCTGCAATGTACGTACAGTATGCCTGACCCCCCTCCCATGCTGTCAACTATATTCGAGCCCTGCACCCGGCTAACTACACACATACACTCCAGGAATCTGTATCACACCCTGGGGATACATGGGATACACTAATGTCAACCTCATCTGCATAGTATAGTCTTCTAATGAATAGTTATATGACCCATACCGAACCTCCAAACTAATAACCACTGCTTAGTGTTGCTCAGATCCGTACACAACTGTTAACAGGTGCCTTACTATCACTGTATTCGATGTCCCATGGTCTTCCCAGCAACAAAATAATCGGTGTCAACACGACTACAACCCAGGTCCCTTCACACAACAGATGGTGTGCATTACCACTAAGCCATGGCAGATATACATACATCCGAGGTTATCACGAACAGATCATCCTGCACAAACATTCAATAGTGCTGATGTCCCCAGACATATATGTTTATATCTATGTCTATCTCTCTATAACTACATATATCATATATATTATATGTATACATATATACATATATATATATATATATATATATATATATATATATATATATATATATATAAAATATATATATATTTACACATACAGACATACACACATATACATCTTCACGCATATGTAGATATTGCATTCATATCACAACAGCAGACCACATGACAGCAAAGCATTAGAGAGGAATGAAAAGGAAACTACATGTGCCACCTGCATCCTGTAGTGTTGTTACTATCAAGGCATGTGTGTTTTGTTGCATCACACGGGTTAGACTGTATTAAGGGTAAGAGTAGGGCTGCTATCATTTACTAAACAGACCTATTGGCGAATGTATGTGTTGACAACCCAGTGCCTTGGCAGATTATGCGGGCTGTGGACACTATATAGGACAGCAACAAAACATACTGAACACACCCTGAAGCTAGCCACCCACAGATAAACACATAGGGTATAACTGCCAAACACACACACCTGCCATGCCTTGGAATCGAGCGCCTACCTGTCTATTCTACCACACTACAACATTACACAGTAACAGAATGCGCTACTGAGATTTTGGCATCACAGCACTCCCAGAGGCATACTTCTAGGTGGGTGACATCATCAGTAAAGGCAAAGATGCCGATAGGGAGTGTACGGAGAGTGAGCTGTCTAAAAAAGTATTCTGTCCCCAGGCAGCTGGAAACACACACACACGGCAGGGCTCAGATTCGAACATAGAAATGGCTACCTGACTACCTTATCACACTACAGCATTACGCATTTACAGAACGTGCTACTGAGATTACTGGATCGCAACACTCCCAGAGACAGACTTCTAGGTGGGTGACATCATCGGTAAAGGCAAAGATGCCGATAGGGAGTGTACGGAGAGTGAGCTGTCTAAAAACAGTATTCTGTCCCCAGGAAGCTGGAAACACACACACACACACACACACACACACACACACACACACACACACACACACACACACACACACACACACACACACACAGCAGAGCTGAGATTCTAACATAAAAATGACTACCTGACTACCTTATCACACTACAGCATTACGCATTTACAGAATGCGCTACCGAGATTACTGGCTCACAAGACTCCCAGAGGCAGACTTCTTGGTGGGTGACATCATCGGTAAAGGCAAAGACACCAATAGGGAGTGTACGGAGAGTGAGCTGTCTAAAAACAGTATTCTGTCCCCAGGCAGCTGGAAACACACACATGGCAGGGCTGGGATTCGAACATAGAACTGACTACCTTATCACACTACAGCATTACGCATTTACAGAACACGCTACCGAGATTTCACAGCACTCTCAGAGGCATACTTCCAGGTGGGTGACATCATCAGCAGAGGCAAAGACACCGATAGGGATTGTATGGAGTGTGATCAGTCTAAAAGCATAATAGTGTCCCAAGGCAGACGGAGATGAACATATGGCAGTGGTGTGAGCAGGACAACTGGTTATCTACGGAGCAGTAGTACAACACTACATAGATACGAGATGCACCACAGACAGTACACCTTTCAAGACAGTCAATATGACCTTCTAGGAATGCAGACATCGACATGAATGCTGGCAGTTATGGTGTACAAAACACCAAAAGCCAGCAAGATAGTGTCACCGTTTATTCAGAGGCAAAAAGAAGGACAAACATGTCCAAATTCAAAAACTCATACTAGTTTCGGCACCAGCCTTCATCAGTGAGTAAAAATCATCCAAAAATCCATAGTCAACGTCAGTTTAAATATTGGAATAGACCAATAACAATACAGACATTTGCATATAGCTTCCAAGTAATATTTAAAGCAACATGACACTGTACATTGAGATATGTATATCCCCATACAATACAGGTGTTCCAAAGCTGTAGTTCTAATAATGAACTAGAATAACATGAAACAAATAATGACATATTATTTCTATACATAAGTATGATATTGTCTTAAATTGCAAAGGGAAAAATATAAATAGAGTGTCATGTAATGTACAAATGTATCAAAATAATGAGGTGGATTATAAATGGTCATTGAGACCTGGAGGAAAAAGGGCTCCTAAGTGTGTGATCCAGTATCTTTCCTTGTGGCTCAGGATACCTTGCCATCCTGTCTGGTTTTGCCTATTCCTGTGATTTTATCTATAATAGTAAACATAAACTGAGCACTGGGATGTTTAACTGTATGTAAGTATAGGGCATTAGATGCCTTATGGTTCCGTATGTCGCTACGATGTTCCCCAATTCTGATACGTAGTGAACGTGAAGTCTTGCCAACATAGAATGATTTACATTGGCATGTAGCCAAATATATAACCCAGCTAGTGGAACAATTGCCAAAAACCTTGATATCATACACTTTGCTGGTGTTAAAGCTCGTAAATTGTTTGAGCTGATTAACATGAGCACAAGATACACAATGTCCACACCTGAATGTTCCCAATAATTCGTCCCCCAATATGGTAAGTTGTTTATATTTGGCTGCCCCACTTTCTTTGTGTTTGCAATGAGAAAACAGGGTACCTAATGTTTTTCCACGTCTAAATGAAAATGAGCATTGGTTGTCTAAAATCCCCCTCAAAAAGTCATTTGCTAATAAGATGTTCCAATTTTGGTTCACCGCTTGCCTGACAGTCTGATGATTTTTACCAAGTGTAGTAATTAATCTGACTTTAGAGCTATTGATGTTTTGACTTTTATCCCTGTATTCCAACAATGTCTTCCTTTCTTGGTTGTCAGAATATGTCCTGGCTAATTCAATGTCAGAAATGCAATAGCCCCGGTCCAGAAATCTAGTTAGTAAATCTGTTTTGGCTGTAGAATAGTCCTGTGAACATGAATTGATTCTCCGAATTCTCAGATATTGGGATTTGGGGATGTTCCGGATGGTGTGGCGTGGATGCATACTATGAGCATGTAACAGGGTATTAAACTGGGGATATTTCCGATAAATTTTTGTATTGAGTGTGTTATCAATGTTACGATATACTGTAACATCCAAAAAGGTTATAACATCTCTATGGAATGTGATAGAGAATTCAATACCCCAAATGTTGTTATTTAGATGTTCCAAAAATTCCTGTAAATAGTTCGCATCCGCACGCCACACCATCCAACAATCATCTAAATATCTTCTCCATATGTCTATTTCCACAAGATATAAATTATGTAAAGGGTTATAAATCAGGCATTCCTCAAGGTAGGCCATGAAAAGATCTGCATAGATGGGGGCAAAAGAAGCCCCCATGGCCGTACCTTGTAGTTGCCAATAGCAATCACCCTGGAAATAGAACACATTTTTGTTCAAAACATGTTCAGTGAGACAAATAAGCAAAGTGTTGAAACCCGGAGAATATAGTTCTGACTTAACAAGCCAATATTCAACAGCCTGGAGCCCAGCCCAATGTGGAATACTGGTATAGAGGGATTTAACATCCAGTGTGCACATTATCCAATGGGGTTCTAGTTGGCAATCTTCAATGATTTGCAAAAATTGCGTGGTATCCTGAATTCTTGCTCTAACCAGGGACAATAATGGTTTTAAGAATTGGGTTAGAAAAGCAGACAAGGGTTCTGTAAGAGAGCCATGGCCAGAAACTATAGGCCTACCTGGTGGATGTGTGAGGGATTTGTGTATTTTGGGTAATAGATACAAAATTTGTCTAGCCGGTTCCTTCACCTGTAAATGTTGAACCGTTTTGTTCGTGAGTATACCCTCCTCTAATGCAGATTGTAAAAAGACATCTATCTCTTTTTTAAATTTCATTGTTGGATCAATATCCATTTTCATATAGCATTGTCTGTCAGATAATTGTCGTAAGCCCTCATTTATATAAAAGTCCATGTTTAAGATCACCACTGCACCCCCCTTGTCAGCTTGAACAATTGCTATATTTTGATTGTTTCTAAGTTCTGACAAAGCCACTCTTTCAGTGGAACTAATGTTATCCCTACCAGTAGCAACTTCGAAAAGAGGAAAATGTAGATCCTTTAACACAGCTTGTTGAAATATCGCTACATTCTTATTCATAGGTGGCTGAAATGATGATTTATGGAAGGTGAAATCAGTAGATCTTTGAACATTAGAACTATCCTGTTCTGAAAAAAACAGTTTAAGGTTGAGTCTACGACAAAAATCAATAACATCTAATGAGGTTTGGTATTCATCACAAAAAAAGCTAGGAACAAAGTTTAACCCTTTATTGAGAACTTGTTTTTGTTCTGATGTTAATACATGATCCGATAAATTCAACACATTTTCAAAAACTTGTGTGTCTACTTGAGTAGTGCCTGAATGAGTCCTGTCATGGAATCTGTAGATATATTTGTTCCTATGTTTCCTCCCCCCTCTGGATTTCCTACCATGTCTAAAGGGTAATGAGTGTTGGTTTTCTTTTTAAGTGGAGAGTTGACAGTGTTGGCATATTCACCGTCGGTGTTGGATGACTCCTCCCCTGAGGTACTGGTTTGAAAGTGGTCTCTATTCTTTAATATAGATCTGGGCCTTTTTCTAGTCCTGCCCCTGCCCACAGTAGGGACATTATCTTGAAACCTCACAGATCGTTGTACTTGAAATGGGTGTCCCCTTTCATAGTCATTGCTATCTCTATTAAATTTCTTTATCTTTCTCTCTCTGATGATTTTATCATAAGATGTTAATTCCTTGGACAACTTGTCTATATGCTCAAAATATTTGGGACTCGATTCATGTTTTTTACATGTATTTGCTAGATTCTTAACTTCTGAAAGACATATATCTATTGTTCTTTCATAATAGGAAGCTAGAATCTTAACAAAAACCATGGATCCTTCTTTAAGTGCTACATCCCATTCTTCATTAAGCCTCTCTTCAGATCTGCTTACAAGTGGGTGCAATTTTATCCGTAGTCCTCTAGGTGCAATATTTTTGTGTAATCCCTTTAAAAGGGGGCCAAAATTCCAATTAACTTTTCCAAAATTGGAACCAAATCAGTCTTTTTGACAGGTTTGGGGCTGTTGGGCCTTAGCAAATGCCAAACCCTTCAGCAAAACCCCAAACTTTTTAGATCAACAGGGCCCAAATGCCAAACAAAAAAATGAAACACAAAATCAAATTAAATTAGGAGGAAGGGAACAATAAACCAACAATATTGTTTAAATACCATAGGGCAATTTCAAATCAATTAAATTTATAATAGAAATTCCAAGGATTAATAAACCCATTTATTGTCAAAATACTTAATGTCAAATTTAAAATTTTATAAATTTAAACCCCAACCCAAAAAATATTGCGGGCATTTTAAAAAACAAATAAAAGATTTCCACAACCAAAAGTTCCATTCAACCCTTAGGTTATTAAAAAAAGGGTTCAAACCCCTAAATAATATAATAAAGCTAACAGACAAACCGACATCAATATAAAACTTTTTAACCAAATTAAAACTTCCAAAATATTAATGAATCACCCCAAAATAAATTTTGTTTCAAAATTTTTAAAATATGAAAATTTAGAAAACATGTTTAAACCATAACAAAAACTTAAATATATAGGATTATTGCAGCAACAGCTTGAAATATCATAAGAAATCACATAAAGCCCAAACAAGACCACTTTAAAAAATTACAAAGTTACGGTATAAAACAAAAATTTAAATGCTTAAAAAAAAACCCCCAACAGGAAATTTTAAAAAAGTAAGTAAGCAATTATTCTAATAAATAAAAAATTTAATATTAATTGGGGAAAGGTATAATATATTAAAATTCCTAAAAATATTAACAAAAAAATTATTTAGGGAGTTTCAAAATGAGATCATTAAGGGGGAATCAAGTTCTAATGCAACACCATACTTCCAATAAAGCAAAAATGGTTTATTCCCAAAAAAAAATTGGCCAAACAATACCAACCCATATTGAAAAACAAAGAATTGCAACATATTAACAACACCCAAATGTAAACACAAAAACCCCCACATTTAAAAAAGGTAAACTTTCAAGCCAAAACTCCACATGAATTAACCCCAAATCAATAAACAATTTAAAATAGTTCACTAAAATGACATTGAGCGGTCATAACCAAAATCTTGTAGTGCGTTTTAACAAAACAAACATGAGTGTTTTTAAAAAAACGTAAATCCAAAAACAGTAAATGATGAAGTTTCCCCTAAACTATCCAAAACATGCTTTTAAACCTTGAAAGAAAAGAAAGTTATGTAAAAAGGCAAACCCAAACATTCAAAAAACAGTCCAGTAAAACATGTAATAAAACAGTTTGTAAAATCAGCCCAAAGGAATATTTCAGCAATTGTTTGGTTATCCAATCAGTTCCAAAATTTGTTAACAGATAAATAAATGAAATCCCTTTTAAAAATGATGAAATGCTAAAGGGAAAATAAAATGAGACAGACACAGATAAACAGGGTTAATATGGGTCCTCCATGAAGAAATAAAAAACATTCCTGGCTCAATGACCTTATAAACCAATTAATGATCATGTATACATACATTAATTCCCTGGTTTAACAATATAAAATGAAGTTTTAAAAATTTTATTTTTTCAATTCATTATTGAACTAAGTTTTTAAATTTGTAAACATCTCAGCGGGGATGCAAAAAAAACCATATCAAACATGTTGGTCATTCCAATTTTTAAAAACCACAGGATTTGGTGATTTACATGAGGGAAAGGGCAAACAGTTAAATTTTTAAAAACATGTTTGTCCCTTTTTTCTGAAAAATACCATTTTTTGGGTTTGGTGTTTTAAATTGTCCAAAAACGCATTTGTTGTTCCCGTTTTTTGCGCATGGGACTTTGGGGAGGACCCTCCTTAGGTTCCATTTTTTCTTAAGAATGATATGACCAGTAAAACCCTTTATTTTTACATTTGGGAAAAATTGGGAAATTCAGGGAAAATTTTAAATGAGGTCTGATTACAAATTTTTTTAAATAATTTAAGGGGAAAAAGGGACTGCCAGGTTTTTGGGAATTAGGGGCCCCTTTTCCCCGGTCTTAATTCCTTTTTAAACCATGTGTGCTCATTTTATTCTGCCTTCATATGGCCTATTTAATCATCTTTAATAATTTGGTGTATTTTCAGTTCATCTGTTTCACTATTTTAACATGAATTGATATAACCAATTCAGTGTATAGCTTCCCTTGCTGGATTTACAAATTTTTGTTTTGGTTACAGTTTTGGACTGGCATTTTGCTAATTTGAACTGTTTGGTTGACTTTTGCTTATCAGTGTTCTTTTTTTTCTTCGGACTAACAAAGCTGTATGGAAAAGGTTTTTTGGGAAATTTTCCATTTTCTGTTTATAAATTTAGGGGTTTCTTTAAAACTTCGTCTGTGTTGTAATTTTTTTAAAAAAAATTCTACAAACGATTGTTTTTACCCGTTAATGTCCATTTTGAAACCCTTTTTAAAAAATGTTTTTTTTTTTTTCTTTATTGTTCTTGATGGTGGCAAATATTTTTTGGTTTACCCTTTTCCTTCAAAATGGGTTTTTGGATTTTGTGAATTTTGGGTGTTTTAAATTTTTTTGAACTACTTTCATTTTGAAATTTAACTTCTTTATTATTTTTTTTCCAAGAAATTATGTTTTTTTTATAAACCCTTTTATTTTTGGGATTTATATTTTTTGGTACACTTCAGAACTTTTTAAATTTTCGCAAGATAGTGTCACCGCTTATTCAGAGGCAAAAAGAAGGACAAACATGTCCAAAATTCAAAACTCATTACTAGTTTCGGCACCAGCCTTCATCAGTGAGTAAAAATCATCCAAAATCCATAGTCAACGCCAGCTTAAGCCATTGGAATAGACCAATAACAATACAGACATTTGCATATAGTCATCCAAGCATTATTTAAAGCAACATGACACTGTACATTGAGATATGTATATCCCCATACAATACAGGTGTTCCAAAGCTGTAGTTCTAATAATGAACTAGAATAACATGAAACAAATAATGACATATTATTTCTATACATAAGTATGATATTGTCTTAAATTGCAAAGGGAAAAATATAAATAGAGTGTCATGTAATGTACAAATGTATCAAAATAATGAGGTGGATTATAAATGGTATCCTGAGCCACAAGGAAAGATACTGGATCACACACTTAGGAGCCCTTTTTCCTCCTGGTCTCAATGACCATTTATAATCCACCTCATTATTTTGATACATTTGTACATTACATGACACTCTATTTATATTTTTCCCTTTGCAATTTAAGACAATATCATACTTATGTATAGAAATAATATGTCATTATTTGTTTCATGTTATTCTAGTTCATTATTGGAACTACAGCTTTGGAACACCTGTATTGTATGGGGATATACATATCTCAATGTACAGTGTCATGTTGCTTTAAATATTACTTGGAAGCTATATGCAAATGTCTGTATTGTTATTGGTCTATTCCAATATTTAAACTGACGTTGACTATGGATTTTTGGATGATTTTACCACTGATGAAGGCTGGTGCGTGTCAAACTAGTATGAGTTTTTGAATTTGGACATGTTTGTCCTTCTTTTGCCTCTCTGAATAAACGGTGACACTATCTTGCTGGCTTTTGGTGTTTTCTACAAGGTTGGTTGGCCGGGCAGCCGTACGTGCGAGGGTTGGTGTTTGTATCAGTTGGTTTTCCTTGCTGTTGGCGTATGGTTTCACCGTCGGTGGGAGAGGACTCCTGCCTTGAGGCTACTATTTATTCTTATGTTCAACGTCAATTTGGATTGATGAGTCCAGGTTTCTTTTAAAACCATCGTCTATTTTCTACTATTGTGTACAACCAATTGGGACACTTCTGAGCTACATGTACTCACATGAGGTCTGGATTACATTTGGCGTTTTGAGGTATTGAACGGCTCCAAAGGTACTGTCCAGTTTTGTGGTTATTATTATTCTGCTTACTAATGGAGACGAGCCGACTAACTTAATTCCTGTTTTATGCTCAGGGTGCTGTGCTCATTTGTATTCTGCCTTGTGGCAGGGGGTATCGGGCCTTGATTCAAGGCTCCGCCATCTTTAACTGGATTCTGGCTGTATTTTCTTACCGCTTGTCATCTGTTTACCACTATTTGGTGGATACATCGACACTTGGATAAGCCGAAACGGAATTGCAGTGTATAGCTTCCCTTTTGGGCTGGATTTTACAAAACTTTGTGCTTTTCAGGCTTACAGGTTTTGGACTGGCATTTTGCTATTATTTAGTCATACTGTTTGGGTTGGACTTCATTTTGGGGCGTTACATCAAGACTGTTCTTTTCACTTTTCAAATATCGGGACTTGCTAACAACAGAACATGCTATAAGGAATCACGGTTTATGTGGAACTTCATCTATTTGACTGTTTGGGACTCAATATACATGGTTTGCTTTCTTTAACAACTTGACACAGATCATGTGTATGTATTATTGTTAAAAACGGCATTCTATCAAGCGATTGTTGTTATTGACCACGTTCAATGATCATCATTTAGTGAAACTACCTTTAAATAATGTTTTATTTGTTTCCAGTTTATTGTTGGGGTTACATTGCATGGTGGCAAGAGTATTGTACTTATAGAAAGTTTGACCTTATTCCAATTCAAACTGGTTGTGTAAAGGATTTAGTGCTTTACATTTTTGGGTCGTTGATATATTTAGTTTGAACAAATACTCTTTACAGTATTTTAGAAATTCAACTATCTGGGGGTTGGTATTGGATTTGGTGGTTCCAGAGCAATATTACTGTTTTGGTATATACATACCTATATCTATTGCTTGGGATTTGGATATTTTTGTATGAGTAGGTCTACTATCTAGAACTTGATTACATTATACTGATCTCATATTCTGTAACTACTCAGATACCATTTTTTGGTTAATAATGCAAATATCTCTATATAAGGAATTTTGCTTGGAACTATATTAATACCAATATCCCACTTCAATGATTTCAATTTTTTATATTTACTTTAAGGAATAACCTTGGTCCTGTACATTACAACAATATTTTATAATCGTGCTGGTGGTTTCACTATCTCTTTAGAAGCATTTTTCAAACATTTTTTGTTTTATATCGTAGCACACTAATAGTAACTTTTACATTAACAGTGGTCTTGCTTGTGCATAGATGTGAGTTTCATATCATGTATATTTTGTCTTGAACAGCATGCACAGTGCTGGCTCAATAAGTCCTATATATATTAAGGTGTAGGACAGGTTTTGTCTAGTGGTTATAACCATGTTATGGGTACCTAAAAGTTAGTTCATTATTTTGAAATGGTTCTTGACAACAACACATTTCATTTTTGTGTGTATTACAGTTAAGTAAGTTTTTCTACGGGAATGTATTAGAACTTTTGGTGTATACTGGTTGAGTCCAATTGATGTCTTGTTTATGATACTGTTCGCACGTCATATTTATATCATATATGTTATGGGTTTGAACCCCCCTTTTTGATACCAAGCTAATCATACATGGTTGACAGTGTAGAGATGCTAATAGGATTTGTCAGTGACTAACTCTATATATATATATGGATTTTTATTAATGCTCACAAGACAATATTTGATCTAGGTCTGGAGTAAAGCTTCTAAATATATTTAGAAATTGACAATATTATATCGGTGCCATTTTTTGACAGATAACGTATTGGTTGGGTATTAGCAACCTATTTATCCTTGGATGATTCCTCACATATATATACACTGAGTGTTACATTGATTTGAAATTGACCTGAGTGGTATTTAAACATCATAGTTTTCCTGATGTTTTGTTCTGGGTAGTTCTGGCCCTGTCCCTGTCTATCTAATTTCATAGTTTTTGCTATTTTTTGTAGTATTGCATTTTTTGTTTGCTCCTTGGACATTTGTCAGCTAGTATGGATCTAGACAAGATCTTGGAGGGGCTGTGTGCTGATAGGGAAGACTTGGCTATTTTTGGCGTTAACCAAGCCCCAAGCAGCAACCCCACTCAACCTGCTACAAATCCCACAGACAATTGTGAGTTCTGTTTTCGGATTTGGAAAAAGGTTTGAAAGGATTAAGAGCCAATATTTGGCATCTCCGGCTATTCAAAGCCTATTTACACAAAAATATTGCACCTAGAGGACTACGGATAAAATTGCACCCACTTGTAAGCAGATCTGAAGAGAGGCTTAATGAAGAATGGGATGTAGCATCAAAGAAGGATCCATGGTTTTTGTTAAGATTCTAGCTTCCTATTATGAAAGAACAATAGATATATGTCTTTCAGAAGTTAAGAATCTAGCAAATACATGTAAAAAACATGAATCGAGTCCCAAATATTTTGAGCATATAGACAAGTTGTCCAAGGAATTAACATCTTATGATAAAATCATCAGAGAGAGAAAGATAAAGAAATTTAATAGAGATAGCAATGACTATGAAAGGGGACACCCATTTCAAGTACAACGATCTGTGAGGTTTCAAGATAATGTCCCTACTGTGGGCAGGGCAGGACTAGAAAAAGGCCCAGATCTATATTAAAGAATAGAGACCACTTTCAAACCAGTACCTCAGGGGAGGAGTCATCCAACACCGACGGTGAATATGCCAACACTGTCAACTCTCCACTTAAAAAGAAAACCAACACTCATTACCCTTTAGACATGGTAGGAAATCCAGAGGGGGGAGGAAACATAGGAACAAATATATCTACAGATTCCATGACAGGACTCATTCAGGCACTACTCAAGTAGACACACAAGTTTTTGAAAATGTGTTGAATTTATCGGATCATGTATTAACATCAGAACAAAAACAAGTTCTCAATAAAGGGTTAAACTTTGTTCCTAGCTTTTTTTGTGATGAATACCAAACCTCATTAGATGTTATTGATTTTTGTCGTAGACTCAACCTTAAACTGTTTTTTTCAGAACAGGATAGTTCTAATGTTCAAAGATCTACTGATTTCACCTTCCATAAATCATCATTTCAGCCACCTATGAATAAGAATGTAGCGATATTTCAACAAGCTGTGTTAAAGGATCTACATTTTCCTCTTTTCGAAGTTGCTACTGGTAGGGATAACATTAGTTCCACTGAAAGAGTGGCTTTGTCAGAACTTAGAAACAATCAAAATATAGCAATTGTTCAAGCTGACAAGAGGGGTGCAGTGGTGATCTTAAACATGGACTTTTATATAAATGAGGGCTTACGACAATTATCTGACAGACAATGCTATATGAAAATGGATATTGATCCAACAATGAAATTTAAAAAAGAGATAGATGTCTTTTTACAATCTGCATTAGAGGAGGGTATACTCACCGAACAAAGCGGTTCAACATTTACAGATGAAGGAACCTGCTAGACAAATTTTGTATCTATTACCCAAAATACACAAATCCCTCACACATCCACCAGGTAGGCCTATAGTTTCTGGCCATGGCTCTCTTACAGAACCCTTGTCTGCTTTTCTAACCCAATTCTTAAAACCATTATTGTCCCTGGTTAGAGCAAGAATTCAGGATACCACGCAATTTTTGCAAATCATTGAAGATTGCCAACTAGAACCCCATTGGATAATGTGCACACTGGATGTTAAATCCCTCTATACCAGTATTCCACATTGGGCTGGGCTCCAGGCTGTTGAATATTGGCTTGTTAAGTCAGAACTATATTCTCCGGGTTTCAACACTTTGCTTATTTGTCTCACCGAACATGTTTTGAACAAAAATGTGTTCTATTTCCAGGGTGATTGCTATTGGCAACCATAAGGCCATGGGGCTTCTTTTGCCCCATCTATGCAGATCTTTTCATGGCCTACCTTGAGGAATGCCTGATTTATAACCCTTACATAATTTATATCTTGTAGAAATAGACATATGGAGAAGATATTTAGATGATTGTTGGATGGTGGCGTATGGATGAACTATTTACAGGAATTTTTGGAACATCTAAATAACAACATTTGGGGTATTGAATTCTCTATCACATTCCATAGAGATGTTATAACCTTTTTGGATGTTACAGTATATCGTAACATTGATAACACACTCAATACAAAAATTTATCGGAAATATCCCCAGTTTAATACCCTGTTACATGCTCATAGTATGCATCCACGCCACACCATCCGGAACATCCCCAAATCCCAATATCTGAGAATTCGGAGAATCAATTCATGTTCACAGGACTATTCTACAGCCAAAACAGATTTACTAACTAGATTTCTGGACCGGGGCTATTGCATTTCTGACATTGAATTAGGACCTATTCTGACAACCAAGAAAGGAAGACATTGTTGGAATACAGGGATAAAAGTCAAAACATCAATAGCTCTAAAGTCAGATTAATTACTACACTTGGTAAAAATCATCAGACTGTCAGGCAAGCGGTGAACCAAAATTGGAACATCTTATTAGCAAATGAGCTTTTGAGGGGGATTTTAGACAACCAATGCTCATTTTCATTTAGACGTGGAAAAACATTAGGTACCCTGTTTTCTCATTACAAACACAAAGAAAGTGGGGCAGCCAAATATAAACAACTTACCATATTGGGGACAATTATTGGGAACATTCAGGTGTGGACATTGTGTATCTTGTGCTCATGTTAATCAGCTCAAACAATTTACGAGCTTTAACACCAGCAAAGTGTATGATATCAAGGTTTTTGGCAATTGTTCCACTAGCTGGGTTATATATTTGGCTACATGCCAATGTAAATCATTCTATGTTGGCAAGACTTCACGTTCACTCACATATCAGAATTGGGGAACATCAGCGATATACGGAACCATAAGGCATCTAATGCCCTATACTTACATACAGTTAAACATCCCAGTGCTCAGTTTATGTTTACTATTATAGATAAAATCACAGGGAATAGGCAAAACCAGACAGGATGGCAAGGTATCCTGAGCCACAAGGAAAGATACTGGATCACACACTTAGGAGCCCTTTTTCCTCCAGGTCTCAATGACCATTTATAATCCACCTCATTATTTTGATACATTTGTACATTACATGACACTCTATTTATATTTTTCCCTTTGCAATTTAAGACAATATCATACTTATGTATAGAAATAATATGTCATTATTTGTTTCATGTTATTCTAGTTCATTATTAGAACTACAGCTTTGGAACACCTGTATTGTATGGGGATATACATATCTCAATGTACAGTGTCATGTTGCTTTAAATATTACTTGGAAGCTATATGCAAATGTCTGTATTGTTATTGGTCTATTCCAATATTTAAACTGACGTTGACTATGGATTTTTGGATGATTTTTACTCACTGATGAAGGCTGGTGCCGAAACTAGTATGAGTTTTTGAATTTGGACATGTTTGTCCTTCTTTTTGCCTCTGAATAAATGGTGACACTATCTTGCTGGCTTTTGGTGTTTTCTACAAGGTTGGTTGGCCGGGCAGCCGTACGTGCGAGGGTTGGTGTTTGTATTAGTTATGGTGTACAAACCTGTGGACCACTGTGTTAAATTTAGGAATCCATCCTCATGTGGGGTATGGCCATCTGATGCTTGGATGACCACTATCGCTATACAGGATAACAATGGCCATGGCCTTACACAGGGGCACACAACTGACACAAGGTGCCACTGGGCATGCTCACACACTTAGTGCATTCCTGACAGACGTGTGCTACTATGTGTCCATCTACAAAATGGCGTACTGGGCATGCTCACACACTTAGTAGTGAAGGGCTGTCTTGTGAACCTGAGACCAGGTAAACACCCTGACACTTACAGGACAACTGCATTGTATGTGTATGCCAAATAGTGCTGGATGTGTAGCGTTCATAATCATAGCTGCCAATCTAGATCCAACAATGGGGAATACTGACATCTGTGCAGTGAGGAACACCTGGCATAAGGTGCAGTTGTGCACAATAGCACTACCACTGTATACTTCAGATATTGACATGTGTGCCATAAGACCGTTACAGACCGCTCCAGGTGTCAGTGTCCCCACATATATGAAGGCCACTCACATGTACTGACCAGTACACTCTCAAAAGCCATCACAGATGTATTGTGTGCAGATCACTGTGGTAAATGCTGCACTGTAGTTTGTAGCCCTCACACACCGTGTCCTTGGACCAGCAACACACATCCATACATTAGTACAACACCATGTTACTCATGACCAGTGTACTGTACCCAGCTGTACAGCAACTGTGCAGACTACCCATGTACTGACAGGGTTCCATCATGTGTTATGCAATGCAGTGATACCATTAATCCTAACCAGGTCAGCTGTACACATAACGGGGGCCATGGGTGTTATACAGCTGTAACAGATAACTGTTGCTGTACAACAGGCAACACACCCATGTTTGGATGTGGCATACATGTAACCACTGTGGATATGTACATGCCCCACACACACACAACACATATGTACATAGCATAGCTAATGCTGTTCTTCATGTAGACATGTGGCTACAGTGATTACACGCATGCACATGGAAGGTAGGTCCATGGCTGTTCAATGCTAACAGTACATAAGGTAGCAATGTTAACTGAGTTGACATTCCCTCTGTACTGGTTACCCGTGACAACTATCATAGCATACAACAGTCCATGTGTCATGTATGTCACATGCTCACCAATTGCAATGCATACAAACACGGCTACATGACAGGAATGTAGGACCTATACACATGTACATGTAGAGGTGTGCATTCATCTGCAATGCATGAGCAGTAGCTGATGTTTGCAGTTTATCTGTGTCCGACTACAACGTGCAGTTGTAATGCAGTCCCATCATTGACACCTGTATATGGTGAAATACTGACATAACGGTAAGATGTACATCAGGTATGGATGGTTGTGTGTACATAAAGTGGCGGGCCACCTCTGCAGGTGGATGTTTCCTGGAGACAGCTCACAGGTGTGTCACACGTTGTCCTACCAAAACGTGCAAACAGTAGGCTATGTTTCCAGTAATTGAAGGTGTACATATACAACCTACAAAGCAGTCAGGGTGTCACTGACTGTAAAGCAGTTGACACCTGTAACACATAAGTCTCCCCATGTTCATATAGCAGCACACTTGCCGAAGGTAGCATCGATACACATTGTTATGCGGGCAATCCTGCTGCATGTCTGTCAGACGTATCAGTAGATAGCAGGTGTTTGTTTCACAGTATTGCCATGTGTGTTTGCCTGTGTGACCATATATGCCACGGATGTTGGGGAATACATCAAAATTTTTACCCACACCTGTACACTGTTGTAGAGATCTGTACATACTGCAGTGTAGATAGCAAGACATAGGCAGGGGTGGTGTGTGTATCACACACGTCAGCTATCTGTATGTGCATGACATGTGGACTCCAGTGTGTGCATGTGTATGTATGTACGGCTGTCTGGTGCATGGAGTAGGGAGGTATGCTACCATTGAGAACTGATAGGGCCCCAACCCCTCAAGGTGATGTGACCTACTACCCTGTTTATGCTGTCAGTCTTACGCATTACTGAGTACCTGTACATGTCCATACTCTGTTGCGTCATGTGGATGTACCATACTGTAATGGTGATTAGCACAGAGGCAGGGCTCCTCACCTCAACACTATCCAGTTTGTGTTACAGTGTCGTTGACCCCGTGAGTGTGGGCGTGCTACTGTGTGTGTGTCTGTGTATGTGTGTGTTTACATACTGTGATGTGACAGTGTTCTACTGCTACACAGTGAGTCCCCATGCTATCAACTGGCCCCCACCCTCGACATCAGCTAGTCCGCTGTGTAAACCCCCCGCACCATGTAGCTGTACCTGTGAAGTCACCTAGTATGGATGTCCCGTCTCTAGCCACCGTAGCCTAGTACACAGCTCACATGCTCCTGGATCGTTAGGTGTGTAGAGATCTATGGAATGTCAGCCTTACTAACAGTGAGGTAGAGGCTATGTATAGCATGCTGGTATTGCCACCCATGCCTGTGAGTACTCCACATGTACACATCTGCAACTGGACACACTGGTGCTTAATGGCACATGCATTTAGACCTTAAGGAGGGAAGCAGGGCATCATTACCAACATGCTGCGACTGTTAGCAAGACACATACTGTGAACATATAACTATAACAATGCAGTCTAATCCTGTACTACATGGTATGTCTGCTGCGTGCCAACAGTACACAACAACCGTAATATACAACTATCTCACTAATCTGTTCACCCTGTGCATCAGACCATATGAGCATGCCCCTGCACCGATGGTGTGGATGACAGGGATGCGGCACAGGCATCATCATATGCACAGGGTGATAATGTTTGCCAGGGGCCTAGGCTGCACCTGTGGATGACATCATGTGTGTGGGTTTGAGCCTGTGATCTACTTGAGCATGTGTGGTTATTATGCATGAGGGTGTCGGTGCCCTATAGATGTTTCTGGTGTGTGCGTGTATGTGTGCACACAGTTCTGCCATGTATCGGGCCTACACAGGGGTATTGTTGACAGCTCCAGATTGTACAGAACAGGTTGTACAGCTCACTGTGTCCGTCCATGGCCACGTGACCAGTGCCTGCCAGGGGTTGCACGGGCACTACCAGACAGAGGTACAGAATGGGTACTGTCCAATGACACATGTCCACTGGAACCGTGTCCCCACTGGGACCATCCAGGCCACATCCACGTGGCCTGCTGTGGCCTGGTGTGGACAGCGCAGCACCAGCTGCACTGCTGCTGCTACTGGCACTATGGGAGTGGGCATCTGAGGTGGCTCATTAGTGTAGACCTGCACCAGGTGGTGTAGCTGGCCTACGTCCATGTGGCCTACGACTCACTCCTACCAGATGTTCCAGTACAGACAGATCACGTTCACGGATTGCCATGCCACGGTCAAGGATTCCAACCATGTCACCCAATCGCCTGTCCAAAACGTCAGCAATCTGCTGTTGAGCATTTGCCAATGCCTGGATGTTTTCATTCAGAGAACAGATAGCAGCCCTCTGAAGCCTTTGCCCTTCTCTGTTCAGCCATTCAGCACATGCCTGTGCCGCCATTACAGTCTGAAACATGTGTCTGGTGACACCAGCTGCTGCGCTCTGTCATGCAGGTGCATGTCGGCCAGGGGTCCTCCTACGAGCAGCACTGACCATATGCCTGTGTGGCGCATCTGCGATCAGTTCACTGACACCATGGTGTGACAACACACCTTCCTTGGCCACCACATGTTCCTGTTCTGAGCTGACACATGGCAACTGTCCTTCCTCTATGGCCACTGGTGATGGGGTATGTGTTAGCATGAGAACTGTGTGCGGGGAAGAGAGGGATATAGGTGGGATGGCAACCACAGGCACAGATTCAGCCCCTGACAACTCTGCCTGTACCTCAAGCATATGTTCATCACTGCTAGAGTCTGTGGGGACACTAACATCAGATGGACCGCAGGAGGGCAACGCACCTACATCACCTGTGAAGGCAAACAAAGACTCTACATTACAATGGATATGCACAGACACACACACACATGCACCGACACACACACACACGCACAGACACACATGCACAGACACACACGCACAGACACACATGCACGTGATATGACAGAAGGCATGAAGCATGCATGTGATACAGCAGACGGCATGCATCTCAGACATTAACAGTGTTATTTGGATTACATCCCTGGGTTGCACACAACAGCAAGCATGTGTCATAGCAGCAGCCATGCATTTCACACAATCATGGTAGTAAGCATGCATCCCTGTGATACATCATGTGGACCAGCACAGGTTAACAGTACACATGGCTGATGTGAGGCATATGTCCTTGACATTAACGTGTAGTATGACATGTAATCTGCTGCTGTGTGCAGTGACATGCATACATGTTTGACACAATGGTGTCCTGACACATGTACAGCGGTGTAATGCTGTCACATTGAAGTGTTTACTGTATGCCCTACAGATCGAATGCACTTTTAGCAGATGTGTATGACCATTGAGGGTGGCATGAGGCATCTATATTGTTATACAGTGTGAAGTACAGACACTGTGCCATTGCATGGAATCCTGAGGCATCTCCATTGATATATAGTGTGGAATACACATATAGTGCATAGCCATGACTGTGTGCATACACAATACATACATTCTGTGGATTGTGACCCACGTCGCTGAGGTGTATACACAGTAAACCACGCTGTGTCATGTGTGACAGGTCACCGGACAACATACTGATGACAGCCCTGCACAACAGCTAACATGTCTTAGCTGCCTGTCAACCATGTCCACACATGGCAGACTGATCAATACACCATGTTCCACATGACATGTGTGTACCACACACACACACACACACACACACACACACACACACACACACACACACACACACACACACACGGTGCATGGCTGACAGTGATGTCCGACAGCAGCAAGGGAACTGTACGGCATCTCTGGCCTGATGTGGTGTCTGTGTATATGTGTGTAAGCTGTACAGGTGACAACCTTCATGCTGTGACACAGTCATGATGTGCAACACATGGTATGTGGTCAGACTAACTGACACCTCCACAAGCTGTGCACAGGCTATTAGGATGTCCAGTGTTCCACATCTACTATATAACCATTCAACAAAGGCTAGAGATGGACCGTGTGTACACAATGTGCAACAGGGTGTACACACATACACATCACATCTACTGTGTTTTACTACATGTCTCTGGCCATCCTCTATGGCCATGTGTGAACATGTATTGGCCAGACGTCTGTGATGGCCATCTATGTCACCTGTCTGTTGTCCCATATGATATACACCCATAGATGTCAGATACTGCAGTGTCCACAGGGTTATAAAGACAGAGAGTTGTATGTTTGGTATGTGGGGAATGTTTTATTGGATAGTGTGAAAATGTTGCAGCTGGCCCACTACATGTCTGGGACATGTCAGTTGGCACATCACAATATCTGCACTCATTGCAGGGGCACATTCTACAATGGTGGATCATGTGGGCTGCCCATATCCCAACTCACTGTGTAGTACTGTTTGCATACCCCACATGTGTTGTTCTGATGTATAATACATATTCATACATTGAACAACGCCTCCACCATTGTATGGACAGCTGTCCACACATCTATCAATGAGAGTTACTGTGAGGTCATGTTGTTGTTTCATTTTGTTTTTCGATATTGCACATGGGTAGCCAGTGTGATTGATGAATGCTGCGACCTGTATATCGTGACTGGACCTTACATTATGTGTACAAGTGTTAAGTGGCCATATGGCGAATAGATCTGTCCATTCACATGCCTGATACTGATAACTGTCTCACTTGCAATGTACTGCTGTCTCTGCGGCATGCCAGAGGTACCTGTATAGGGGTGACACAGCGATTAGATCATTATCCATGACTGTATGACATCCACAGGGTGCACTTTGCATGTTAACACATTCGCCAGTACAATAGCATATACTACAGAGTATGCACATGTGTGCATACACAGGGTAGCATACTATAGTATGTGGCATGTGTGTAAAAATACCTTGCATATGATGTTACATCACATAGTGTACAGTGACACATGCAACTACATGGGATATAATATTTTTATGTGCAGTAGTGACTTACCAGGCAACTCCAGGCTCTGTGGTTAGGAGACACCCACCTCCACATTGGCAGCTAGAGTTTGTGGATGCTGTTCTGATGGGGTCCCCAGGCTGGCCAGTAGCTCCTCGGTAGGGGTGAGTGGGGGCTGGGTTTGTGGCCCACCACCTGTTCTACCTTTTCCTGGTGATTGCATTGGCACACTGTTTAGCATGTCGGATCAGGTCCGTGCAATGTCTGCGCACCTGCTGGTAGGTGCGGTTATGGCCACCCACATCATTGACCCTCCTGCAAAGTTCCTGCAACAGGTCATTAAGCTGCTGGCCATGCTGTGGCAAATGGCTGAACAGTTCCTCATAGTTGTCATGGAGGTATGGTATGAGTGCATCATCCTCCATGTGGCTATATGTCGGCAGTCGTGATCGAGGCATTATCTGTAAGACATAATGATGGAGACAGGTCACAGCATCTCAGAGATGCACAGAGACACAGATGCACATTCATGTGTATTACAGTTAGTACTTATGACCAGTTGTCTTTGCAAATTGTCATGACACTCACACGACTGACATGTTTGTTTCACACACAT
Organism: Protopterus annectens; assembly: GCF_019279795.1. Classification (NCBI taxonomy): domain Eukaryota; kingdom Metazoa; phylum Chordata; order Ceratodontiformes; family Protopteridae; genus Protopterus; species Protopterus annectens. Next base: position 869,042,764 of record NC_056725.1, on the reverse strand, counting down.
ATAACACACAATGGGTATTGGATATTATCACCATATTTGTGTGTCACCTCATTACATTGCTCATACTCCATGTGAATGCTGTCGTGATGTGGCCATGTCTGTTTGCCTGTACTGGTGTTCCTACCTATCAGCACATGCCTGGATGTGTGCACATGAATGCTGTTGACGTTGATGCTGTGTATATGTCACATATCATCACATACACTACCTTCACGGACATGGGCAGTGACAATGCAGACATGCGTACGGAAACCTTTACTAGCATGTGTTTTGCCACATACATCTACACAGCACTGTACAACTGTTCAACATCCTGCCACATATCACCGCTGTTGCACATGTGATGCACATGGGACAATGGCTATCCGGACAATATTCGCAGGGATAGTTATCAACTATAGCATGTACGGCCAGGTTCATGTAGTATCCTGTATGCCCTGGGCCATGTATAGCCATAGGATGCCAGGCTTTCTAGCTGTATCCAACAGCCATGTTCCCAGCGACAAGTGAATCAGTGCCACATTACTGATCCATACAGTCACTGATACATCTACCATGCGGTCATCGCACCATGTATGACAGAGATGACATGTACAGCTTTGCTGGACAGGTATGGCACAGGGATCCGTCCGGCATGTGGTGACCCCTGTACTAGGATGGTGGCTGTCCATGACATATGTCTTTCAGATCAGGATATGTACATGTAGCATGTCCAACATGTCTTTATGCAGGGTAGGCAGCATGATGCATAGTGGAGATGAGGATTGTGAAGGCTGGTGATGCCCATCCCAGCATGTCCAATACCCCTTAAAGGTGATATGTGATCTGATATTGGTCACATGAGTGCTGAGTATGGCTGTCCAATGATCTCCATGCTCATGGATGGCACCCTGTCATGACTTGGGTTGCCTCTTATGACTACCTAACAGCCCTGGTGATGTCACTAGCTCAAGGAGGTAAACTGCACAGCACTATCCCTTACACACAGTGTCCATAATGTTGACCGCTGAGGTAGTAGTTAATGGGTACACAGTTATTAACATAGCGGTGACAATGCAATAAGCTGCTGTCAGATTGTGCACATGTCACACACCTCACCCACAAAACCCATGCTGTATGTTATCCACAACACTGAGTCAGCTATTGCTCCTAGGTCATGGCCATTCACATTCTCACATATGCAGATGCCACCCATTTGTCTGTGTGGTATGGGCTACAATGACAGGGGAGTACAACACATTAACCCAGTTTACTGTAGCTGCCACTGGTGTGCTATGCACATGTCACTCAGACACCTTTTTGTAGTGTTGCTTCTGTGAACAGGCCACTGCTAGAACACTCCTGTGACATACGATGGTACATGGTTAGTATACTGAGTGTAGGTGGAACACAGTATGTGTGATGATGTCCACTGACCTGTCACAGGTATGCTTTGCGGTGTGTATACATCAGTACTGTAATCTACAGCTGTACTGCTAACAACATCTACGTTGATTAAGGTTCATAGGCTTTCAGACCATACTCAGCAGGGTGATAGTGCTGTGCCTCCCATTATGAGTGGCATCTCCGCTTTGTGGGTTGTGATGACTGTTAGTGTGATCCATTCCATATTTTCACAGACTGCCATGAACCTATGTTTTACATGGCAGTGTATGTGTAGAGCCAACTGTTTTGCCATATGTGTATTGTACGAACGGGGATTTGGACAGGTCACATGCAGCCAGGGTGTACCTTGTACCATGATAGTTATGTTTCAGGGGCTCTGTCATGATCATGGATTTGTGATTGTGAACCTATTGGGGGGGCAGTGAGTTGAAATTACCTGACACCCTATTTGTGATTTAACTTATGCATGCTCAGCACTTGTTCAGAACATGTACACACTTCATGAGCTACTAATTACTTCATCACTCAAACCTACTCATTTCCTCCTGGTAAACACTGTTTGTCCTTACATTTCCAGCATGCTTGCGACGCTGTTGTACACACTTACCTCTCATATCTTGTGAGTACTGGTTGACTAGACAGGCATGTCAAAATGTCAATTACCAGTGTTATTGCCTGTCTATACCAGTGACTGTGGGCAGCATGTGGCAATATGGCAATGTCAGCTCATGTCACGCATGATCAATGCTCACCTCCTAACATATGACACTTCTACAGCCTGTGGGAGATGCGCATATGTGGCCATACTGGATGTAATGCTCTCTCCAGCACAGACTTACCCTGACAATCATGTGCAGGGGATGTTAAATATTTTGCCTTTTACACCACTCATCCACATAGTCTCAAGTAGATCTCCCGCCACCACAGGCCACACATAGTAAGAGTACAACATTTGCGGGCCCACCACTTTACCTACTCTATGTAGGCCTTAGAGGCAGCCCCATCACCGACACAACTGGCACCAATTGCTTATAGGCCACAGAGCTCATGTGTTACCCCATCAGCTACAGCCAATAGGGTGTTGCCAACATACACAACACACACTAGTCATAGGTGACTCTGTAGGCTGTCACACTGGCGTCCCACTCAGCGGAGGCCACAGCGTGATAGTCACTGACATCTGGCTGTCAGGTAACCGGGATCCACAATGTGACCTATGCGCTCAGGTCACTCCTCAACATAATTACAATATGGCTGTCATTTCTTGATATTAGTGTGAGTGCCCTGAGATGCACTTCCTGGACTACATGTACAGGGACATTGCAATAATAAGCTCTCCCACGGTCTCTTAGCCCAGGCAGGTATCACCCCTAGCCCTGAGAAGCGTTCTACATTGTAGATCTGACTGTTATTGGCCCACAGTGGAACAGCATGGAATTATTCATGTCAGCAGTTGCCTATGCATCGGGTGTCATTCAAAAGAATTTATCCAGTATCTGTGTCTGCTTTGGCTGACATGGTCAACAAACCTCAATGCTTTGCCACAGATGTCCTGCACCTGCTTGTCGGCCCTGGGATTATGGTTTAACATCTCCAAGCTCTTACTGCTTTCCTATACTGCTGTTTTGGAGCCGCATTTCAGACCCCATGTTCACTACCTGAATAAGGTACAAACCAAGCAAACCGCCCGGGGAATTGTTGTTACTCAATGCTTGACATCTCAAAACGTCTCACATGCACTCATCTGAGGGCTGCTCCTTATAATATGGACCACTTTGATGTCTGCCGCGGCCGTGACCGTATAGCGCTTCTAGACTCGGGAGAACTTACCCTGCGCACGGCCAGGCTGTTACACAGACCACACCTTTCCGTCATAACTGGCAGGACCACAACACCCACAGCGGAGAGGTGTGTCCATATGTCTGAGGGATGTACGCACTCCATGCTGGTAAAACTTAGCACAATGCCTCAGAATGAAATCCAAGTGTTCACAACCGTAACTGTGGCCCAGAAGTGCTGTACAGAATTGGCAACGCTCAGGATTCCACAACATGCCCATGGTTGGCATCCCTCCGTTTATTTGGTGTGCTGGAAAGTAGGAGTTCCACACAGGCACTGCTGATGGTAACCTCACTACCACACACCTCACTGTACTGCCCTACTCGTAGCCGCAGACACCGCATTAGGCCAACGCGATGCGTTATGGGTTGATATAAACTCCGATGGGCTGGGTCAACATATACCACTTTTACCACAAGCCCAACAATAATGCTCGGTAGACCTGGACGTACCAACATATTGCTTGACTGAGTGCCACTTACACACCAAGAATTTATCACACCCTTGTTGGTCCAGTTCGAGCGTGTCGCTAGCAACCACTTGTTATCCACCCCGTAAGGCACCACGCCCTTCACAGAAAAATGCAATTACAATATTTCCTACAGAGTAACTTCGCTGTATGAGCCCAGGTTGTGATAAGCCATGACACCGTGCGAGATGGACCAGGCTATCAGATTTACAAATGCAGAAACATTTCCCAACTGCACTTCATTGCTTGCCACAGCACATGGATCATACTATCCCACACACAGCACATGATGCACTCATTGCAGGGGCACATTCTACAATGGTGATCATGTGGGCTGCCCATATCCCAACTCACTGTGTAGTACTGTTTGCATACCCACATGTGTCATTGCAGGGGCACATTCCACAATGGTGGATCATGTGGGCTGCCCATATCCCAACTCTCTGTGTAGTACTGTTTGCATACCCCACATGTGTTGTTCTGATGTATAATACATATTCATACATTGAACAACGCCTCCACCATTGTATGGACAGCTGTCCACACATCTATCAATGAGAGTTACTGTGAGGTCATGTTGTTGTTTCATTTTGTTTTTCGATATTGCACATGGGTAGCCAGTGTGATTGATGAATGCTGCGACCTGTATATCGTGACTGGACCTTACATTATGTGTACAAGTGTTAAGTGGCCATATGGCGAATAGATCTGTCCATTCACATGCCTGATACTGATAACTGTCTCACTTGCAATGTACTGCTGTCTCTGCGGCATGCCAGAGGTACCTGTATAGGGGTGACACAGCGATTAGATCATTATCCATGACTGTATGACATCCACAGGGTGCACTTTGCATGTTAACACATTCGCCAGTACAATAGCATATACTACAGAGTATGCACATGTGTGCATACACAGGGTAGCATACTATAGTATGTGGCATGTGTGTAAAAATACCTTGCATATGATGTTACATCACATAGTGTACAGTGACACATGCAACTACATGGGATATAATATTTTTATGTGCAGTAGTGACTTACCAGGCAACTCCAGGCTCTGTGGTTAGGAGACACCCACCTCCACATTGGCAGCTAGAGTTTGTGGATGCTGTTCTGATGGGGTCCCCAGGCTGGCCAGTAGCTCCTCGGTAGGGGTGAGTGGGGGCTGGGTTTGTGGCCCACCACCTGTTCTACCTTTTTCCCTGGTGATTGCATTGGCACACTGTTTAGCATGTCGGATCAGGTCCGTGCAATGTCTGCGCACCTGCTGGTAGGTGCGGTTATGGCCACCCACATCATTGACCCTCCTGCAAAGTTCCTGCAACAGGTCATTAAGCTGCTGGCCATGCTGTGGCAAATGGCTGAACAGTTCCTCATAGTTGTCATGGAGGTATGGTATGAGTGCATCATCCTCCATGTGGCTATATGTCGGCAGTCGTGATCGAGGCATTATCTGTAAGACATAATGATGGAGACAGGTCACAGCATCTCAGAGATGCACAGAGACACAGATGCACATTCATGTGTATTACAGTTAGTACTTATGACCAGTTGTCTTTGCAAATTGTCATGACACTCACCACGACTGACATGTTTGTTTCACACACATATAACACACAATGGGTATTGGATATTATCACCATATTTGTGTCACCTCATTACATTGCTCATACTCCATGTGAATGCTGTCGTGATGTGGCCATGTCTGTTTGCCTGTACTGGTGTTCCTACCTATCAGCACATGCCTGGATGTGTGCACATGAATGCTGTTGACGTTGATGCTGTGTATATGTCACATATCATCACATACACTACCTTCACGGACATGGGCAGTGACAATGCAGACATGCGTACGGAAACCTTTACTAGCATGTGTTTTGCCACATACATCTACACAGCACTGTACAACTGTTCAACATCCTGCCACATATCACCGCTGTTGCACATGTGATGCACATGGGACAATGGCTATCCGGACAATATTCGCAGGGATAGTTATCAACTATAGCATGTACGGCCAGGTTCATGTAGTATCCTGTATGCCCTGGGCCATGTATAGCCATAGGATGCCAGGCTTTCTAGCTGTATCCAACAGCCATGTTCCCAGCGACAAGTGAATCAGTGCCACATTACTGATCCATACAGTCACTGATACATCTACCATGCGGTCATCGCACCATGTATGACAGAGATGACATGTACAGCTTTGCTGGACAGGTATGGCACAGGGATCCGTCCGGCATGTGGTGACCCCTGTACTAGGATGGTGGCTGTCCATGACATATGTCTTTCAGATCAGGATATGTACATGTAGCATGTCCAACATGTCTTTATGCAGGGTAGGCAGCATGATGCATAGTGGAGATGAGGATTGTGAAGGCTGGTGATGCCCATCCCAGCATGTCCAATACCCCTTAAAGGTGATATGTGATCTGATATTGGTCACATGAGTGCTGAGTATGGCTGTCCAATGATCTCCATGCTCATGGATGGCACCCTGTCATGACTTGGGTTGCCTCTTATGACTACCTAACAGCCCTGGTGATGTCACTAGCTCAAGGAGGTAAACTGCACAGCACTATCCCTTACACACAGTGTCCATAATGTTGACCGCCGCTGAGGTAGTAGTTAATGGGTACACAGTTATTAACATAGCGGTGACAATGCAATAAGCTGCTGTCAGATTGTGCACATGTCACACACCTCACCCACAAAACCCATGCTGTATGTTATCCACAACACTGAGTCAGCTATTGCTCCTAGGTCATGGCCATTCACATTCTCACATATGCAGATGCCACCCATTTGTCTGTGTGGTATGGGCTACAATGACAGGGGAGTACAACACATTAACCCAGTTTACTGTAGCTGCCACTGGTGTGCTATGCACATGTCACTCAGACACCTTTTTGTAGTGTTGCTTCTGTGAACAGGCCACTGCTAGAACACTCCTGTGACATACGATGGTACATGTAGTATACTGAGTGTAGGTGGAACACAGTATGTGTGATGATGTCCACTGACCTGTCACAGGTATGCTTTGCGGTGTGTATACATCAGTACTGTAATCTACAGCTGTACTGCTAACAACATCTACGTTGATTAAGGTTCATAGGCTTTCAGACCATACTCAGCAGGGTGATAGTGCTGTGCCTCCCATTATGAGTGGCATCTCCGCTTTGTGGGTTGTGATGACTGTTAGTGTGATCCATTCCATATTTTCACAGACTGCCATGAACCTATGTTTTACATGGCAGTGTATGTGTAGAGCCAACTGTTTTGCCATATGTGTATTGTACGAACGGGGATTTGGACAGGTCACATGCAGCCAGGGTGTACCTTGTACCATGATAGTTATGTTTCAGGGGCTCTGTCATGATCATGGATTTGTGATTGTGAACCTATTGGGGGGGCAGTGAGTTGAAATTACCTGACACCCTATTTGTGTTGCTTATGCATGCTCAGCACTTGTTCAGAACATGTACACACTTCATGAGCTACTAATTACTTCATCACTCAAACCTACTCATTTCCTCCTGGTAAACACTGTTTGTCCTTACATTTCCAGCATGCTTGCAGTACGACAGCTGTTGTACACACTTACCTCACATATCTTGTGAGTACTGGTTGACTAGACAGGCATGTCAAAATGTCAATTACCAGTGTTATTGCCTGTCTATATGATGACTGTGGGCAACATGTGGCAATATGGCAATCGGCTCATGTACGCAGTCAATGCTCACCTCCTAACATATGACACTACAGCCTGTGGGAGATGCACATATGTAGCCATACTGGATGTAATGCTCTCTCCAACACAGACTTACCCTGACAATCATGTGGGGATGTTAAATATTTGCAGCACACACCACTCATCACATAGTCTCAGTAGATCTCCACCACCACAGGCCACACATAGTAAGAGTACAACATTTGCGGAGCCCCACCATACTACTCTATGTAGGCAACAGAGGCAGCCCCCATCACCAAACACAACACCAATTGCTTATAGGCCACAGACTCATGTGTGCCCATCAACTACAGCCAATAGGGTGTTATAACATACACAACACACTAGTCATAGGTGACTCTGTAGGCTGTCACACTGACGTCCCACTCAGCAGGCCACACAACGTGATAGTCACTGACATCTGGCTGTCAGGTAACAGGATCCACAATGTGACCTATGCACTCAGGTCACTCCTCAACAAGTACAATATGGCTGTCATTCTTGATATTAGTGTGAGTGCCCTGAGATGCCACTTCCTGGACTACATGTACAGGGACATGCAATAGCTCTCCGATCTTGTAGCCCAGGCAGGTATCACCCTAGCCCTGAGAAGCATTCTGCATTAGTCCTGACTGATGACACAGTGGAACAACGGAATTATTCATGTCAACAGTTGCCTATGCATCTGGTGTCATTCCAAGGGTATCCAGTATCTGTCTGCTTTGACTGACATGGTCAACAAACCTCAATGCTTTGCCACAGATGTCCTGCACCTGTCGGCCCTGGGATTATGGTTAACATCTCAAGCTCTTGCTGCTCCTATACTGCCTGTTTTAGACACATTTCAGACACATATTCACTACCTGAATAAGTACAAGCAAGCAAACCTTGAGGGTATTGTTACTCAATGCTTGACATCTCCGTCTCACATGCACTCATCTGAGGCACTCCTTATAATGGACCACTTTGATGTCTCTGCCATGACCGTGACCTGCTTCTAGACTCCGGAGAACACCCCTGCACTGACAGGCTATTACACAGACCACACCTTTCCGTCATGTAACCAGGACCACAACACCCACGGCAGAGGTGTGTCCATATGTCACAGGGATGTACACACCTCCATGCTGGTGGCTTAGCACAATGCCTCAGAGGCAATCCAAGTGCAACTAACTGTGGCCAGAAGTGCTGTACAAATTGTAGCTTGCTACGGATTCCACAACATACCCCATGGTTAACATCCCTCATTTATTGGTGTACTGGAAAGTAGGGTTCACACAGGCACTACTGATGTGACACTCACACTACCACACACCTCACTGTGCTACCTACTCATGTACAGACACATTAGGCCAACACCGTCGTGGGTTGATAAACTCCATTGGGCTGGGTCAACATATACACACCACCACCAAGCCCAACAATATCGTAGACCTGGACATTACCAACATGTGTGACTGGTGTAACACACCTGGGGTATCCCCTTGTTGGTCAGTTCCGAACGTATGCTAATAACCCTTGTTATCCACATCATGGCACCACACCCTTCACAGAAAATGCAGTGCAATATTTCTACAGAGCCAACTTCACACTTTGTATGACAGGACTAGTAATCGCCATGACACCCGTGCAGATGGACAATATAGTTACAAATGCAGAAACATTCCCAACTGCACTTCATTAGCACTTACACAACTGCATGGATCATGCTATCCCACACAGAGCCATGACAGTACCCACCACATAATGGACGCCCCTCTGGGGGTCCACTGCCATGGACATACTGCATGACAGGAGTGGACATACTGCATGACAGGAGGAGACAGTTGCAAAGTAGGGTACACTCCCAGGGGTGGTGTGGCTCCCTAGTCAGCCTCAGTTGTATTCTGGGATCCCTTCTTACATCCACCAACACTAGCTATGTCAACATTACTGTGACACATTCAAAGGACTACCACTAAGCATTATGGAGGTATGTCACTACTCTCAATAGCAATACCCACATCTGCTCTGACATACAATGGTTAGGCAGACACATTACAGAACCGACTGATATTGGCAACAACCTGGCAGCTAACTTTACACCCCTCTCACACCCTCATGGGCCCACATGTATACAGGATCGATGCAGAGTCCCTGCAGTCACAACTATGCCATTCAGACCTGCTCTCTCTAAAGCCTGGAACACACACTCCATGTGACCATCCTACATCCCAGGCTGCATTTTACACAAACCTCAGAATGACATGGATCCCCACTTGGGCACCAGATTCACTAGTAGCCTTGTATCAGGCATTGTGGACCCTGACTGGTGCACAGCAACAGTTATCACACTCCACAGAGGTGGCACCACAGTGGACCAGAGGAACTATTGCCCTATACACCTGACTAGACTGTTCTGCTAGGCTACTGAAAACATCATCATGGAAGTCCTTCACAGAGACATTGTTGGCCTACACACCTTTATTACCACCCAGGTTGGATTTGTTAGATCCACAACATGGCTCCTAAACCTGGTGGAGTACTGCAAGACAGTTACCAAGGTCGTAGATGATGGTAAGGGGGTTCACACAGCCTACCTTATCCTTTCATTGGCTGTCAACACCATTCACCATTCTGGTATTGTCACTATACTCATCCACCTGCACAGCAACCCATACATCCTGGGATGTTATTCACAGCGGCTCACGGACAGGACACACACAGTGAGGGTAGCATACCATAGTTCCTACTGTACATCAGTTACAATTGCTATACCCCAGTCCTCAGTCATAGGGACCCTCATGTTCGTTATGGACTTCCCTGAGGTACATTCCAGCACAGACGGACTTTCCCTGAATAGGTTTCCAGATGACTGCAAACTAAGGGCTATGATTAATTCACCAGCTAATATACACACCCTCCATACAGATATCACTGTGACAGATACCTGCCGTCGGTAACATGGCCTCAAGCAGCATGGCAGATGGTGCATAGACATACCCTTTGGATTACAACAATCACCCTGTGACTATCACATAGGTGATGGTCCCCTACATACATGAGACATTATAAGGGATCGTACTACACACATATGTAGCACCCACTCCTTTGATAACCTATTGCCAAGAGGGCGTGGATATCCTTCTACATGGCCACCGTAACCTGTACTAGTTTGTAGCCAGAACAAAGCCTGCCATTGTACCTGTATACTCCTGACTTATGAAACACATTCATGGGTACAACACCCCCTTTGGGGTGTACCTTACGGGATAGCAATAACTTTAAATACCACAACATTACCACACCAACAGTATTACTCACCTCCAAAGGATGACATATGCAGCACAACTACTGGAACCCCAACTGTAGTCATTTGCATACTCGGAGGTGACCTCTGCTGAACATACAAGGCCCATGTACACACCAATATTGATGGATGTGCTCCACATAAGCAACATAAGCAAAGGCCACTAAGAGCGACATGCTCTGGGATATATACCCAAATGCTATGATGAGTAGCACGTGCTGGAGGGATACATTCCTGAAACGGACACGCACCATGCTTTGGAACATGATTCCTATGTACGTCAGACAGGGACACTCACTAGCACTCTTCATGAGGTACCTCGATGGGTGGATGGGAGACAGACATGTACACCAGGGATTACTGCAGTGGCTGTACTGTACACAGGTGCAGGAAACAAATGGCTGTGCTGTTCAAAGGCACAGGACGGTAACCTAGGGAGGTGCCACCAGTGACAACACTGTATTAGGGCTTACAAATGGACTTGGCCAGACAGCATAGTACCTACCTGTGAATCTATGATGCTATTACATGTTCTTTGTGCATGGTTAATTGGGTAGCTCTTCCATTTCAATTAGATATCATGCTGTTACACTGTCTGGTGACTACAAGACATATGTAGCCTGTTAATGTGTATTGTACACTCCGATACACATACCTTATGTTTGCATAATATACCAGTCATGCCATGTAAAATATCTGACTTATCTACCTACAATACTGTACTTTACACATATTTGAAACCATATCCCATGATGCAAAGCATAATTGCACAGCAGGAACACTTTAGGCATGTTATTGTCATTATACACCCATACATATGCCTACTGTTACTGTATATCAACATACGCTATCCCCTGTTATGGCACATACTTGTTGGACATACCCTACCACCAACAGTGGCTGGAGTGCAATTGTTATGTTTAAAGCCCTTATGTAGCATCCCTTGTGGTGTCTGGGGTGTTTACCTTGTGGCCCACAGCAGTACACACAATTTCTACAAGCGTTACTATGCTCAACAAGACATCACTACATAATACCTTTTCCCACTGTCTGCATTGCGTACACTTTCATTTCTACAGCACAGGCACTACATACACTAACATACTGAGTGTTCTACATACCTTCTTAGTGGTCCGAGTATACAATACTATCTGTGTTACACCTTTCCTCTTTAAACGATTCAATGGTATGAGCATACGATTTGAATGTATGGCAAGCCCTCGTTTTATACGTGGATACCTGTAACATGTGGTATCCTGCCACCAATTGGTGTTCCGGAGTAAATTATTACATACACATCAGCTGTGCAGCTACTCCATTGGCCAATTACATGGCAACAGTGGTGTATAATTGAATACTCCACTTGGGCATTGTCCTTTTGCCCTACCTTCGAGGGAGACGGTCTGGATGTATTATTTTGTGATAAATTGCAACAGCTATATGGAGAGACCTGGATACTCTGAAATCATGTCCCCCGTGGATTGTGTGTGACGGCTACAGTAAATAGTTCTACATGTGAATGCAGCTGTTATCTCAACTGTCTATTACGAGACTATTGCAAACGAAACCTATTACATCGGCGTCTGTTCCATTGTACAACAGCAACGATTTCACATGGCGCCATTACAAGTGTGTCTCTCACAAGGTATGTTAACACTTCTGCAGATGTCATTGAGTGAGTGGATGTTTCTGATGTTATTACAGTCTGTATTGCAATTGTTTCAGCTGTGGGGCAGATGTAAGTGGGTGTCCATAGCAGATAAAGGTTTGTGGGGACTGCATTTATACATATTCCATATGTGTGTGGGGGCCCCTTCCCTCATTGAAGAACTGTCATTTAGTAGACTAATGCTATGGTTATTGCAGGCTTAGTCATTAATTGGTTCCTACATAGCATGCAGGTGATGTTGATCCTTCAATCCCTCCCAAAATACATCAATATGTACTGAACTGCTGCTACATGAAAGCTGTCTTGTGTATCACAAGTATTTGCACTCCTTGCTGTTGTGTTGGTGACTCCTACTCTTTGTTCTGGGTTGCCACCTTTTCAATTGGCCATATTGGGACATTTGTTGGGCACACATCAGGGTCTAGAGACCTACACAAACACTGTCAGTGCATAGGATAGAACTTACTTTTGCCCTACATTGAACCTTTTATTCTTGTAGCACTTTAGCTGCTTATTACGTTTCTTCACAAATGTACGTATTTGAGAGACAGACATAACTATTACATGCAACTATTACTTCATATATCGGACATCACTATGTCGTACAATCACGGTACGTTTGCCATTTTTAATATTTGTTGTCAGGACACAACTGCACAAAGAGGGACTGTCCCTCTCAAAGTGGAACAGGTTGTAACCATATGCTTAAGGCCGAATATGACCACAACTACTGTAATAATCTACCTCCGAGTTTGCACAAACAGACCCACGATGCAAACACACACACACACACACACACACACACACATTACAATCCCACGGAAACACACAATGCACTCTCAACAAAAACTTACACACACTACAGCATTCAGAACCACACTTATAGACAGTACCTACCTGGACCACAGCACTGGCAGCGATAACTACATGTCCCTTGACATCATGATAATTTTACTCATGGTTATACTGTTCAGGTACTGTGATCTTTCTGTCTTTCATCCTCGTGATTATGCGTGTCGGTATGTAAAGCATTTGGTAGTTGGCAGTATCCTATTCATTTGTACCTCCATGGTTGTGTACATGTTGTTAACCTGTCTTTATATTCGCAGATATATGTATTTCCGTATATATCGACATACATCTCTCTATCACCCTTTCTATCCCAATTATATATCTATCTATATATATATATATATATATATATATATATATCTATATATATATATATATATATATATATATATATAGATATATATAGATATATATATATGTGTGTATATATATATATATATATATATATATATATATATATATATATATATAGAGACAGGGAGAAGGAGAGAGAGTGTACACACCTTTTGTTGGGTACATGGCGGTGTATTCTGTTTGCTGAATCCTGCACTTTTGTGTTCTAACCTGTCACAATACACACCTGCCATTGGTACATCTCGGGTAGCTTACTGGTGGGTGAGTGTGTACATGGTTGCGTGTTCTACTCCTGCCAGTGGTCGTTTTACCTCTCAGAGCAGGCACTGTTAGTACATGACTGAATAATGCTGGTTTCACCTGTTCTGGACATCCATGACCGTGATCTGTGCAGAATTCTGCAAAGCTTAAACCTGTTTTGCGTATATCCATGTAGTCCTGTTTGAACGACTCTTACCGTCACTTGCTGCCGCATTAACCCGCTAACATGTGCTTCCACATGCTCTAATGACCTACATCCAACATCCATTATTCGTGCCATCGGGATTACGTTACGGACCTTGCATGACGTGGAACCGGGTACATACACGACACAGTCTGTGGCTTTACTACTTGGTTATCTGTTGTTTGTACAAGTGTTAATGGTGTTTTGTATGTGGACTATACTACGGCTGTTCCTCCATACTGCAGTCAGATGTGTAACTCAGTTTGTTTACATATGGATGATACCACTTCATGGTATGCCAGAGTGATGTTTAATGGATGTGCTCCAGCATTGGGAATCTATGTCAAAGTGAGCCACACACTGTCATGTTCTACACCTTAACACAACCATAACTGGAGAATGCTGGGGTGGCAGATACCTGTCATGGGTACTCCCCATGCTTTGGCACTACATCCCTACTTAGACTATATGGAGGCCCTCATTAACACACCAGGGAATCCATGCAGAGTAGGTGGGGAACAGTGGTTACACACGTAGATCCAGATATTGGCTCTGCTCCACAGAGGGACAGTTGGTTGACCGATGGGGTGGTTATAGCAGACACATTTTGCCTAGGCTGCTGCATAGCCTCTGACAATCGGGCATGTACCTACCAATGTACCTAGGCACCTATACATACAGTATCAACATATGCTGTTAGCTTCGTTTACTGTTCAGGTATTGACTTTCCTTGTTCCAATAGCTGTTGTGTGTGCAGTAGTTGAGGGCTGCCTATGTAGGATTCACACAGTAGGCCACCTATACATTACAATTTGCAGGTGGTCGTGTGTGTGTGCCATCCGTTTTACTGTGTGTGCAGGTGGAGAAGTGTGTCAGTCTGTAGGGGCCTACACTGTCAGTGTATGTGCTATACGTTCCCTCTTTGGCAAGGCATGGGCATATTGGGCACGCCTCCATCTGCCTACTGGGGCTGGCACAGGGTGTTCATGGTCTGAATCCATCTGTGCCTGTGATGGCCTTGGCAATTGCGGTGGCCTGTGAGGGCCTTCACCATTATGTCCCTGCTGCAGCTGTTTCCGCAGGATCATATTATGTAGCATGGCACATACTATGAATATGTGGGCACACATGCCTGGAGAGTACTGCAAGTCTCCACCAGATATGTCCAGGCAACGGAACTGTGATTTCAGCATTCCAAACACATGCTCTATGACGATTCTGGTTTGTGCGTGTGCCTCATTATGGCATTCTTGCATGGGTGTGTGTCCATTTCTGATGGGAGTCATCATCCATGGCTCCAGTGCATAGCCAGCATCCCCCACAAGGTGGCCATATGGGATGTCCCCCCTGACAAATACCTGATACAGCTGTAAGGAATGCCAGATGTGGGAATCATGGTAGCTTCCAGGGCTGCCAGTGCACATATCCGTAATAATGCCCTGGGCATTGCACATGACCTGGCAGTTGATGGAGTGGTATCACTTGCGGTTTATGTAGTGCCTACCATGGTCTCCAGGTGGTGACTTGATATCTATGTGCATGCAGTCTATTGCACCTTGTACCTCCGGGTAATGTGCCACATGGTGGAAGAGACGCATATTGCTGGCCAACTCCTCCTAAGTTCAGGGGAAGTATATATGCTCACTGGCATGTGGTAGCATGGCATCCAGGAAATGGTGGAGTACCCTGGATGCTGATGCCTGTGAGATCCCCATAATATCTCCAGTTGGTCTTTGAAAGGTACCTGTAGCTAGTATTCTCAGGCTTACACATACCTTCGTGTCCACTGGGATGGGTTCCCCTCTGTTGTTTCTGGCTCTCAGGCATGGCCGGCACAGCTCCACTATTTGCTGTATGATGTCCCTGTCCACCCTGTAACACTCTACTATCTCCAGATCATGTAGCCCCTGGTAGGTTACCCTTGGTCTGAACACTCTTCTCCTCCGCCGGAACCTGAGGTAGGTGTCAGCATCATCCTCCACAACACTTTCAGTCTCCAACACATGCTGATGAATCACAGCTATGGCAGCTCCCAACATGTACATTGTAAAAGTTCCCCATCTGTTTACACCGATGGTGCAGTGTTTGGGAATACACAGGTGTGTGTGAGGTGCCTTCACACTTTATACTATTGTGCTTTGAACACTGATGATGTCATAGGGTGTGTATGTACATTAGGGGCTGCAGGGTATCTTGTGTTTTACCACGGATACTGTTATTGTGCTGCCTTTGGTGTTACATTACATTTAGCTGCCATGGATTACCTCTTTCCCTTGCCTCCGCTTTTCTTAACAGTTCCCTTCCCATTGTCTAGCATGCATCCAGCAGCCTGCTTTCTTGTTTTGTACTTTCCAGAACCAGGATTGTCTTGCCAAATGTGTTCTATTGCCAATCTACTGCAGGTTTGCTTTGCTCGGCAATTACAGTTCTCTTTTCTCTGCAATCCAACACCTCCCCTATCCTGTTCTGCAGGTTGCTGCTAGCAGCCTTGCTAGCTGGTGTCAATTGCCCACTATGAGTTAATAGGTGTTAATTGCTCGGTTCTACTCTTATTACCCTACTGTAGCATTTCCTTATTGTCTTCCCCTAAACTTCCTTTTTGGCCTGTGGTGCGCGGCGCATGAGTCCTCTTACTGGGATTCGGGCACGTTTTCATCCACGTACACATGCGCTTTCGGGAACCGTGTGTGCTCTCAGCTGAGCAAAGCTCTACCTTCATCCATGCCCCTGTCCTGCAGCTTTGCTTAGCAATGGGCAGCCTGGATTTGCATTGCTCCAATGTGCTTACAGATGCAGTGGCACACCCCACTGCTGATGCCATGTATTCCTACAGACCACTCCTCGGTGTTGTAGTGCTGCACCATATTGTACATCCTTCGGCCGGCAGGACATTTGCGATTCACTATCACTTGCCTCATTTGCATGGCATTGACTACTAATTCATAGTTACCGTGCCGAATGATGTCACAGGCCCTTAGAAACCCTTACAGCTTGATTGTGATGTAGCATGCATACCATTGACTATTATGGTGAAATCATGATTTTTGTTACATTGTTTTTTATGACATTTGTATATATTTTCCTTGTGTTCCCGGTTGCGCACACATGCCCTATGGTTGTCCTTTGTGTTACTGTGGCCATGACATTAAATGTTATTTTGTATGTGTTGTGCATCTTTTCTTATGCCATTAGCTGTATATTTAGCAATTGGCATATGTTAACTTTGCTATACATGAGTCTGGTCCACTTATATGGCTACGATGTTCTTTTTGTCAACATGTAAACCGTTGTTTTTTGGTTTACATTTCTGTAGGCTTATGCTATGCCTACGCCACTTCATGAATCGCTATGTACCTTCATTTGCATGCTGCAGTACGGCGCATGAGGTGATTTGCATGCCTACGCCGGGAGCTGCGCAGATCTGGCGTATGCCGGTAGTGCACATGGAATTCGATCATACATGAATCGCTCAGTGGCCATATTTGGCGTTATGCCACCTATGCTACACCTGCGCCTGGCGCAAGCTTCATAAATCCCGGGGAAGCTGTTATTCTGGGGCCGTAGTCAAGTCTTTATCCCATGATGCTACCAGCAGAGGCAATCAAAGTTAAAAACTGTTGCCCAAATCACAGTGCGACACATTTTTTTTAATTTATTTATTTTTATTTAGGTAATATGATATACAGGTTGAGAAGTCTGTCTGTAGTTCAGTGATCACTGTTGCAGTAATGCTGCTACATTAAAAAGATCAACATGTGTTTTGGATAGATTTGGGAAGCTAGGACATACTTGACAAATTATCTAGCTTGTGATTTTTTTTATTTGACAGAATCTAGTGTATCAGAATAATTAGACATTTCTCACCATGCATATTTACGTAATAATTGTATATGTATAGGCCTTATTCTTCACTTGATATCCTAACCACTAACACTGCTATTTCAAGACTTCCAGAGTTTATGTCTGGAAGCCACAACATGGTATCAGTGTTGAACCAGAAGAGACAGAATTAGTCACTTATTTTATTTTCTCTCACCAGCACCTGAGCTATATTAATTATATCCAGCTGTTGTGGCATCTCTTTCATTAATAGCCTTTTGCTTTTCATGCTCATTTAATCAAACAGTATGTTGTTAATGTGTATGTTCGATTTTTTTTTTTTTTTTTTTTGCTTTTTCACTAACAATACACCTCAGTAAGTTCATTTCAGTATGACATTAAGACTTTTGCTTATAAAACTCTGGCAATAGTAATTTGCATTGAGTTAAGCACATGTAACTAAAACCTTAGCTTCTGTGAACAGCTCTAACATATGTGAAGCGCTCCAACATCTTTTAACCTCTATGGGAACCTGTCAGAAAAAAGAAGAAACTCTGTATGCAAAGGTATGAATTATTATTCAATGTAAGTGTCCTCAGAAAAAAAGCATAGGAAGTCTATTGTGCCAAGTTACTTCATGTCACATTTGAGTAACCCCATCAAGGCATTTAGAATTTTTGCTCTAAAAGTAGGAAAGCAACAGTTTGTGAGAGATGACAACTATATTTCAGCCATATTGTAATCCAAAGAAGAAGTTGCCCTTGAACAACATTGGTTCATTTGTCAGAAATTAAAAGACAGGATGAAACACTGTAAATTTGGGAGCGGAGCTTTGTGATTTAATAATTAAAGACTAGTGTGTGGCAAAAGAAAATACCATATAAGAGGCAACATGTTGAGAAAATCAAACCTGTCACAAGAAAATGACAGAATTGTGCAACACTGGCAAATTGTGAAATGTTTAATTACCGTATTTAAGTGATGACTCCAAACAGCGTAAAACTGACACTATGCCTAAAAATAAGGATAAAACGAAGTCTATTAGCTATAGAACATTGAAATAGTAATACAAAATTACAACTTACGGCCTTTCAACGTGTCATTTAGGATGGTATGTGCTAACAAACTAGCAGCAATGGAATACATCCACTGCAAATGCTATGGCTGCAGACACGAAAGGAGATATTTAAGGCAAAAAAAATCCAATTTGCAGAATATGTGGATCAGATGAATATTATTAAAGACTGTATTTAGTGGATAAAAGTTAAAGAAAAGCAGAATATTAATATTTGAGAGACAGCTAACAGAGCTGTGTATGAATATGGTGGGAATTTACTTTAATTGCACAAGCAGAAGACAGCAATAGACTGTGTAAAGCGAACTTACATGACACAAAGCCTGAGAACAAAACTGAGAAACAATATCAGAAGAGTTTCCAAAAGATTTAACTTGAGAAACTCTCTATAAACACCAAATCTCTTATGTTCAGCATTCATACTGGAGCACAGTATAATATAATGCCAGAGTCTGCATTCAGAAGTGTATCTTTAAACTGCAAGCTAAGCGAACCTACATGCCAACTGTTTTTATACTCTGGTCCTACATTAAACCATATAGACCAATCTGTGCTTTGTCTATAAAAATAAAATGCATAATCAAGCTTCTTCACACAGTAGCTATGCAATCCTATCTAAAGCCCCTAATATACTTGGCAAAGAAGATTGTGCATTTTTGGTGGTTGTAGAAGACCATTTATGCTTTACAGCAGAAAAGCAACAATAAACATGCACCCTAGAGATAACATAAGGAGAACATAATGATCGAACAAGTCACAACTGAGTCACACAACCACTATAGTCAGACTGTATGACATGATCATTTACATGTTTCAGTGGCAACCTGACATTTGGCTAGCTGGAATCTTCTTTTTTTGGCTTTTTTCCTGGTTAGGGGTTGCCACAGTGGAACACCTGTCCACTCATGACTGGCAGTGGAGTTTTATAGTGTGGAGTTGCCAGCCCAGCACCCAACCTTTCACAGAAGGCACGCACACACACACACACACACACACACACACACACACACACACACACACACACACACACACACACTCATACCTAGGGCCAATTTTGAGTGTCCAATCCACCTACAGCATGTCTTTAGGAGGAAACCGGAGTACCCAGAGGAAACCCACATGACCACAGGGAGAACATGCAGACTCTGCACAGAAGACACCTCATCTGAGGATCAAACCGGAGAACCTGTTGCTGTAAAGTGACAATGCTAACTGCTGCACCACTGTGGCTGCCCATTTAACTAGCTGGAATAACACTGTTAATAGCAATAAAGAAATAGACAGAATTAGGCATGAAAATAACTAAAATGAACAGAAAGCATAACTACAAATGTTGCTTTCAGTGAAAAGCTTATTAGAAAATGCATCTGCTGTATTAACATAACTGATATTAGAACAAATGTCTTGAATATGTTCTGCTTTGTTTTCACGGGTGTCCCTACATAATTTCAAGGAGAAATTCCCTAAGTATCAGTAGCCCACAGAAAAAAAGATGAACGGCATAATGTCAAATTTCTTTCTCCAAAGGAAATATTTGCCAATGTGATTTCTAATTGTGCACAGGCGATGATTCACTTTTTGGGGAGATTTTTCCCTACCTCAATTCAGTGTGGCTGAGGAGTTTGTATATATATGTTTGGGGGTGTAGAGGGCTTGCCCCTTGCAAAAAACAAGAAAAAAAGGAATTTTTCACTCTCTTTGTTTTGGGACTTTTTTTTTTCTTTCCTTTGAACTGTTGACTTTCAGGGAGTCAGCACTTCATAGTAGAACTGTTTGGGGGGTATATAATACTAGAAAACAGAGTATCATATTAACTTATCACAAAAGGAAAAGATAAAAACAAGAACTCTAATGTATGCTCGAGAGCATTCATGGTGCTAGGATTATAAAAACAAGAACTCTAATGTATGCTCTTGAGAGCATTCATGGTGCTAGGATTGCCATGCAACATCTTCATCCTTTGATCAAAGCATATTATACATTCAAAAAAAAAATTGAAAAAGCTGAAATTCAGCATTAGGAACTTGCAAATTAGTATGTAAAAGCCTGAGGCTTTGTAATACTTCATTTGTTTTTGAGTATTGCGGGCGAGCTTGGATAAGTGCAGTTACACTTGAAAGGTATAAGGTAAGTGGCAGACTGTGCATCCTTTATAATTGAAATTTCTAAAAAATAAAATAATTTGTAATATTTTATTTAGGAGTTAAAAAAACCTCTATGACTAATAGTTAAACAGATAATGTATACTAAATGGATTTATCACATAGTAACAATTGTAAAGCAAGACAGAGTAAGGACCTGAAGATACATTTAAGCTTTAAACAAATGGATTGTAAGAGTACAGAAACCTCTACAGACAGTAGAAATTGCCTATTGTGAAATTCTTAGTGCTGGATGTTAATCAGGGATTAGAAGATATTGTAAATATTATTGATGGGATTCTCATCTAGAGCAGATTAATTAAGCTACTTGAAACACTAAGTTCACTATGTTTGAATCTAAACAGAAAAAATTGCCAGGCTGTTTGTGTCATCTTTGAAATACACTGGTCAGCAAATAAGCTATATCTCATTCTAACTATTCAGACTTCATCAGGCAAACCCTCATTAAGATCCCTGTCCAAGTTCATACTTCCTTTTTCAGAAATAACTGTACCTCTGGGAAAGTACCTCTGGGAAAGTTACTTGAATAAGATACATTCTGGCGTTGCTCAGATGATCAAGTTAGAACTTTTGAACAACCTAAGAGACTTGTAACCACTGCATCTACACTGCTGCAAAACCTTGGAAAAAGTATCATGGAATTAATCAATAATTCCATAGGAAACCCACACACACTGGATGCAACCCATTTTGGTTTTGTGAAGGTCAAATCACCTGGTGGACTTCTTTGAGAGGGTCACCAAAGCAATGGATGAGGGCAAAATGGTTCACACTGCATACCTTGACCTGGCCAAGGCATTTGACACTATACCCCACTCAGGCTTTGTTGATAAACTCAAGATGTTAGGTATAAACCCTTATGTCACCCAGTGGATAGCTACCTGAGTCACAGACAAGACCAGGAAGTTAGAACTGTGGCGTCCTCCTCTACAAAGAGGCCAGTCACAAGAGGACTACCTCAGAGATCGGTCCAAAGACTTCGAATTTTAAACATTTGCTTCTCTGAAGTCAAGACCAAGGTCAAGGGCCTCTAGCTGACCAAATTCACAGATGGTGGCAAATTAGAAGCAGTTATAGAATGCTCTACTGATACTAATGTTCTCCAAGATGGGCTGACACAGATAAATAACTTGTGTCAGAGCCATGGACTAAAACTAAATGCCAAAAATGCATAATAGTATACTTTGGGAAGCCATCTACCATGGGTAAATATCATATTGACAACACACTCCTAAGAGTAGACCCAGTAATCAAGAACTTGTGGACACACATAGTAATCTAAACTTTGATTATCACGTTTACAGTAGTGAGGAAATCATTCTATGTTGTGTAACTTATAAACAAAGGTATGGCATTTAGGACCAAGGATGTCAATTTCCACTTTATTCAGTATTCATTAGATCTATAATTGAGTACACTACCTCCTTTGGTATGTACCTAACCAAGCACATAAAATAATTGGAAAGACCACAGAGGTTCATCACTAAAATAATACAGGGCATAAGTAACATCTTATGCAGCCTATCTCAAAGCCATGTCCCTATATTCTGTCTCCTACAGACTTCTGAGTGGATAGCTATGCCTGGCATAAAAGGCATTTTAGGACCTCACCCAGATGGACTTCCTCCATTTCCAGAAAACAATCAGCATCACAGTTACCCATTTTAAAGACATAAACCTTGTCTGTGATATAAATAAGGCCTGCTGGAGAGACAGGTATGCATCCCAGACACTACCTCTTCTTGGGAATAGGCTTCCCATCCATGTGAAGCAGAGGTCATCCCTAACCAACTGAAGGATAACTTGGACAATTGGATGGAGAGCAGAAAATTCATCCCTGGTTTGACACCTATGTCTCTAATGGACACAGCCTGTAAATGATTCATCTCACAGGCCCCTGGTTGTAAATATTTAATCTCCCAAGCTCCTGATTACACTTATCAAATGTACCAGAACTTGTCAGAGATTTGGGATGCATGGCTATGATTAAAAAGGCCCCTGTGGTCATTAGCCTAGTGCACACCCATAAACCTATGAACACACAAATTTTGATGCTACATTACCAATGATGTTTCAAGTGGATATTAAGCAATAGCCAAGATCACTACTGTAGGACAGTAAACTTAATGCCAAAGCATCAAGAACTCTGAGAGATGCTCAAAACACATATGCCCAAATTGAGAAAGAAATTCTGACTAAAGTTTTTGGATGTCAGAAATTTTGCAACTGCATTTGTGTGAAGCATATTATAGTGTAGAATATCACATGCCTTTACAAGCAGTCTTGAGTTAATCATTATACAAAGCACCACCCAGATTGCAAAGGGTATTTTAATGCTTCATAAGCAATATGCCAAAGTGCAGTTTAAACTGGAAAGACTAATATATGTTGCTGATATTACCTGAATCAATGATGACTTTCCTGGAAGAAGATCTAGAAGATTTAAGTGTCTTGAAAATATTCCAAAATGCAAAAATAAAGGCAGATTCCAGAAAAGATGAAGAAGCACAGCTACTGAGGACATCCATACTGCTGGGATGACCAAGGCAATGCAAATTCTCTTCATTCCTCGATCAAACCACATTATGCCATCAGAAAGGAATTGTGAAAGTTATGATTTCATCTCAGCTAAGAAAACAGATGTTTTGAAAATCATTCAGTTTTGTTTTGGAACGTTTAAGGTTGGTATTTATAATCTGTGACTTTGCACATGCCTAGCAATTATCTGCAAGTAGCTTTGCTAGCTTGATATGTAAATAATCTCAGTGTAAATCATTTGTGATGAATGAGTATAAGTGAAGCACTTTTTAAATATGCTTCCATTTATGACAAACTTGTGAAGTAGGTAAAATTCAGCATTAGGAACTCATGAATCCATATGCAAAAGCCTGAGGCTTCCTATTACTGTATATGTTTTTGAGTATTACTGGTAAGCATGACTGAACACAGTTACATTTGAAAGGTATAAGGTGAGCTGTACAGTGTCTATAATTGTTTTTTTTTTAAATATAGGGGTTTATAATGTTTTACACAAGGTTATCATTATGTGGGCACCTTGATGGTTTTATTAAATAATAGAAAGGGAGAGATAGGTGTGATGAAAGGAGATACTGCCAGCACAGCTAGCTGGAATTTTGTAAATAATTATATGCCATTGGTAAATGTACGTCATGTGTATATCAAACTGCTTGCTCAGATGTGTGTGTTGAAAAGGTATTTGTAGAGTGCTGTGTTTGAAAGTTAACCAAAGTGTGCCCTTCTGGGAGACAACAGAACTGTATCTGCACTATTGTAACTGTTTGCATGTATATGCTTAACAGAGGAAACTGGAGGATTAACCTCAGTCCAGCAAACTTTAGAAAAATATCTGAAATTAAATTACTTTATAGGCTATGCAATAAAGAGACTATATCTCAAGTATTCAATGCAGCTAGACACAGTCTGTACTAGGAAGCTTTCTGTATTGTCCTTGGAGTGAACTAATTGCTACTTTTGAACCATGAAGGAATGCAATTGTTTTATGAGTTCTAGCATCTGCCAAAGATCTGAGCAAAATCCCTCATCTGTATATTTTGGCAGATAGATGCAAAATGCTGCCAACTTCAGCGAGGGGGGTTTGGCCTGGGAACTAGAAGTCAGATGACCAGAAATGATCTCATTCTGTAAGCTATCCTAGCAGTAATATTTTAGATATTATTTTGAGAAGTCACTTAGGGAGACAGGGCATTCTGCAGTCTGTCTTGGACCTGACAACAACAGTAATAACCACTGACCACATATGCCTTGCTCTAATAGTAAGTTACTAGGGAACTGTATAATTCTCTTAGATTCATTCAGTAATATGGTAAAGCTTAGTTCAGATGTTTTAGTTTATTTGTGTGAGCCTGTACTGCAATGTTATTTTAAATATTTCCTGTGGTTTTGAACTCTGATGTCACTGTGAACATATATTTAGTATTGCCTTGTTCTTCTATTATTTATTATTAAATATATTTAAACCTTCTATTGTGCCTGATCTGTCTAGAGGTATTTCAGTTTTGAGAGTACTTGCATATTTATTTGGTGACACTGTGTGGGCAATTCCTAATAGCCTTGCTCTTGGTCAAACTACCAGTTCTATTAGTATTAATATTACACAGTAAAATTGGACACCCTTTATTAAGAGCTCTAAAGTAGCTGATATGGAGTGACTGTTGGCAGTGGTAACTACCTTATAGTCTTAGTAGAAGGGGGCATAGCTAGTAAACCTGTGCCAGCCTTTCCCAGGTGTGTGTGAGTGTAAATCAAACCTCAAAGAGTGTGTGTGTCAGATACTTGGGCAGGGACACGAAGCACTGGTTGGATAGAGAGGGTGCTGGAGGTCTTGGCTTTGTCACTCAGCTGAGATCTTAACTCTATAGCTTTGCCAGTGAGGAGTCTTATCTGGGATCTGGAGAAAGAGTGAGAAACCAGCCCTGGAGTGACTGTGCTGTCTGTGTGCTCTTAAGGGAAATTGCACTTGATGCAGAGAGCTGCATCTGGAAATATTGCACATGTATCTGTTATCCTCTTAGTGAACAATTCCCCACTGTTGCCTGTGGTGAGGATTGAGGTTCCTTGATTATTGATTGGCAGTGGTGGGTCATCACAATAGGAAAGACTGTAAAAGGGGAAACAAAGAAAGGAGCACACAATGAAAACATCATAAAAGTTTGTGCTGGAGGAGGTAGGAAATGAAGGGCACCTCTGTTTTTGTTGGGCGAATAGACATCCCTATTTTAAGTGCTTTTTTAATAGGGTAGTTTGGGTATGTGATAATTAAGAGGATAATAGACAAAGGATGAGGGAAGAAGGGCTAAGGAAGTTATGGTGCAGGAGTACCTAGTCCATAGAGCCATAAATACTTATACTGCCAGAGGGTGGTGCAGTAGAGGACCCCAGTTTTGGAGGTGTAGGGGCCTTTGTTGGTGTGGTGGTTGACACCACCTGAGAGAGTGTATTTTCAACACTTTAAAGAAAGGCTTCAACAGGCTGAATCTGACTGCACCAGTATGTTCTCTACCAAGTTCTGAAGCCCCTTTTCAGTGAGGGTTTCCAGCCTGCCACATGCTGGGGTACCTGTAGGATTGTTGTCATAGCTCCAGCTCTGTGAGGTCATCCCCAGATGGACAGACGATGAGTGCTCCCTAACCTGGAAAGTGCATGCCTGGGCCACTTCCAATTGATTTCAAGCTGTAAAAAAGTAAAATAAGTGAAAGAGAAACAAAACAATAAAGGAGAAAGAAATGCATAGTTAAAATAATAAAAACAAAGAAAAAGGGGGGCAAAAGAAAAAATACTCAATAAATCCACATATCATGTTACATGTCATTTAATTTCTTAAAACAATTTTACATCACAATTTAAATCTTTATTGAAGTAAAACTTGTGCACGGTTGGGAAGTGCTTATGCAACCAGTAGGAGTACTCATTTGAGAAGCGTCTGTTTACTTGGGAAGAAGGCTATGAGTATTGCTTATGCATACTTCAGATGACTTCATATGGGAAGTGCTTGCGAGTACTTGGGAGGGGTGTGAGTTCCACTCATGTTCTGTATGCTTTTAGGATGGCTGCCTTTTAACAAGGCCAAAGTGGGATATGGGGTGTGGCCAGTAGGACACGGGGTGTGACCAATATGACACTGGCCACACCCCCATCACGGCATCACCAGAGGTGTTAGAGATGCAGTATTACAGTTATGGGTACAGCATTGTGACATTACAGCATACTGAAAACTCAAACCACTGCATTAACTTCTGAGCATACATCCACAAAAAAAAAAAAAAAAAGGAAAAAGTCCGTAAACATTTAACTTTTAAGAATACTTCTTGCAAGACAGCTAAAATAAATTACAATGTACCGCAGACTCCATGGACACCTTTTACATCAAAACATAGCAATTAATAGTAATTTACCCAGCACAAAGATGCAATAAACAGGCCAAAGCTAAATCAGCATCCCCATATTTACACATTACAAGCAAAGCAGGACATTTTAACCTTATTAAAGGCAGCATAAAAAATAAAATGCACACATTTACAACTATAAATGAAAACAATCTTGAAACAGCTTCAGCAAGTTGGCAACATGTACCTACTAGAATAATAAATGTACTATATTAACTATTGACATTCCCCCTCAAAAGGTAGACCTGTACCACATGTACATTGACTTGCAAAAACAGGAAAAATTACCTAAACAGTATATCCTAACTTCCAGAAAACAGCATTAATTGCACACATTTCCACACAAAAAAGGGCAAACTATGCTCAAACATTTTCTATCTGCAAACAGAAAGTACCCTGAAAAAGCTATGACAATAGAAATACATCACACTACATTTATATTTGACTGCCTCCCACCAGAAATAAACAAAACTTCTATACACACGGTTCAGCCTTTAAAAAGTAATGCTTCCCAATCATACTCCCAACAACAATCACAATTACATATACAAACACACAGGTGTTATATCTTTAAAATCTACTACTTGAAAATCTCAAAATAACCACTGTACAGATTTAAATACTGTGTACTGCATCCCCATCTACCTCTAAACATTAAAAACCTTAAATAAAGCACAATATTCCCATTTAAAACTACTACTTGAAAATCTCAAAATAACCACTGTACAAATTTAAATACTGTACTCCACCCCCACTCACCTCTAAACATTAAAAACCTAAAGCACGATATCCCATTTAAAATAACTAAAGCCACAAAATACTATGTACTTACCACTATCACAGTCTTTGCTGGACTAGCTGGCTTCCTTCCTTCTGGAATGGCTAGCTGGATGACTGGCTCTCTGTCTGCTGAGTGGCTGGGCTGGCTAGCAGGCCTCCTTGCTGGCTGGCTAGCAGGCTCCCTTGCTGGCTTCTTGGCTGGTTGGCTAGCAGGCTCCCTTGCAGGCTTCTTGGCTGGCTGGCTAGCAGGCTCCCTTGCTGGCTTCTTGGCTGGCTAGCAGGCTCCGTTGCTGGCTTCTTTGATGGCTTCCTTGCTGGCTTCTTGGCTGGCTGGCTGGCTAGCTAGTAGGCTCCCTTGCTGGCTTCTTGGCTGGCTGACTTCCTTGCTGGCTTATCTCAATCCTTTCCGATTCTGAAGTTATTAGCAGTTGTAGAGCATTCATACAAAACTGCTCTACAGCTGTGACCTTTGTAGGCTCTTCCGTTGTGAATCCATGTCCCCTTCCATCATTGCAGCCAATTGCTGCTTGAATTACACCACCCGGACCTAACAGGGAATACCTCTAACTGCAGGTCTGGGTTGGTGACGTAGCCGCATTGCCATGGAATAACCGGAAGTATTTTCGTTTTTTCCACGGCAATTCAGCTACACAAAAAAATGGGACTATTAAAGTCCCACTGCCTGACAATGCGGGCAACGGGATGAAAAAGTTCAACCCGTGAGTGTCCTGCTGACAATGGGATGGGTGGTAACCGTATATGCTTTCTGTGTCTAATATTCAGTACAGTGCTAAAATCACCATTTATAAAAATTACAGTTAATCATGTAAAGATAAAATAACGTAGTTTATATTGACATATCCGTTATATTTGCTTGCAGTGGTGTAATGATTCACTGGAATTCTTTTAGGTACATTGTTCTAAAAATATTTCCTTATAACCATTACAGAAAACAGTTTAAGACAGATCCCTGCAGTAATATACTCACATATCCATCAGTCATGTTGATGGCAATGTAATGATTTCATTGCATTGTTTAAGGTTAAGCGGTGTATTTTTATACACATTAAGAAATAGTTTAAGACAGAAAACTTCACTTGTGCACTTACACAAATATCAGTCTTTATTTCAGTAATGTAAGGAATCCCCACTACTGTCTCAGCTAAGATTAATATAATATATAATAAAATCAGTTAAAGAAATATTAATGTATGGAATTGCAGTCATGACATACCAGCTGAGGCAATAAGCCTACCTAGTCTTATTTCCTTTCGCCTTTTCTTATAGCGAATCACCGCAGCACTTGCTTATTTTTTATTTATTTTTTGGACTTCGTTTACTTATGGATGACGGAATTCTTATGGTGTGACGATCATCCTTTGAATGCAAGCTAAAAATAAATTTATGCAATGTGGGTGGAATGTTGTTTTCAACATAATATCGTATGAATGTAACACTGTATGCATGTATAGGTTATTCACACAAAGACAAATGTAGCAATTCACGGATGTTTGCACTTCCTTTGTTGTACAAATGTGTGCGATTTGATAGGCATTGATGAACTAGTCATTTTTGAGTAAAGTATGTCCTGGTCATTCACTTGGCAGAGCAACTCCCACCCCCTCACCCCCAACTTCCATTTTGACTAGGGTTGGGTACCTGACTGAGACTTCACCCATGATGTATGCACACTTAGATTACTTTTGAACAAACAACTGTGTTAAATGATTGTTATAGCAATATTTATGTTCTCTACACAAATGATAACTTATTTACCAAAACTGGCTGCATGTAATCTAAATTACATAATAAATTCAATTATTATGTGTAACTACAAACTTTTATTTCTTCAGTCTGTATAAGTACATGAACAATACTTTTTTCAATCTTGCGCATACATGTCTTTGATTTACAGAGTGCTACATGCAGCTAATTCATTAAGTATAAATATGTTCATTTGCATTTATTCAGAACATTCTGTTACTTGAATTAAAAAAAAATTGGGATGACATAAATAATTTTATGCAGGCAGTATTTACAGATAACTTTGTCTTGTCTGAATCTCCGATATTATTTAATACTCCAGTACCAGATTGCATAAAAATCTCCAACTACCCTTTGGTTTGGTCAATATTATCTATAGCCAGAAAAATAATTACAAGGAATTTGAACATTCTGTTACTATATAGCCACCATATCTTTTAAACAGCTTCACATATGCATAAACATATCTTTCTAACTTTCTTTGCATTATCACAATAACATTAAAAATATTTACAGTTACACATCTTTTTCAGAAAATATTTCTATTTATGCAATCTTGTTATATTTTTTATGTTGAGTATGACACAATAAAATAGTGATTGGTAAAAAAAATTGCTTACTGTAGAACTCTAGATTCTCTCTGCTATTTGGTCTACCCACTCAGCCAGCTGGTCAGGCTTCTGCAGATCATCATATCAGTGATGGTGTTGTTGGCAAGAGCAGGTGATACCTGTCAGGGATGACAGGTGATCACAACTCCTGCTAAATATCATTTTTTTTTTCCAAATGGTTGTTTTGTGCATTTTACTTATATGACTTCCTGAGAAGGTAGACCATTATCACAGTTTCATTGTCAGACCAGCTTGAAGGTGATGTCATGAAGCAGAATAAAGTATAAGTAGGGCTGTAGTTCAGTGGTTCAGAACCACCTCCTCTCAGGTATGACATCACCTTGACCAAACCCAGTTAAGTAGCAGGAGCAGTACACCAGTGTACCTCTCAACCATACCAATTGCTCAGCATTTACTGTGTTTTAGGTCAAAATAATGGGGTGCCATGAATTCCCAAGTGGCCCCTTTAATTTCTGTTTTTTTTTTTTTTTCGAGCTGTTGCTGATGTTATCCATGTAGGGCATGTGAGATGACATCAGCATCATGAGGGAGACTGCCAGCCTGTCGGAATAGGGTTTTCAGACTATCTGCTAATGTTTACCTTTTTAATTTTTTTTAACATACGTTCAGTTGTACATTGATTGAACGTTCACAGCAGCAGACAGAAGCAGCACAACATATCGAGTGGAGCAGAGGAGCTGTAAAGCTGTTTTTTATCATTAATTAAGTTTTCTGCTTCTGACAGTGGCAGCCAAACCAAGAATGAGAAATGGCCTGCAAGTTCAAATTGTACTTTAGTGTAGAGTCTGGAGTCCCGGCTTGCTCTGCCCAGGGTCTGCTGCAACTTCAGGAATCCTACACCCCAGAGAGACCCAGACCTAGGATCAGGGCAGGAACAGTAGTCACTCGGGATGAGAAAATTTCTCTCTGGTGGCTCGACTTCCACCGGCTCCAGGTCAGAATAAAAAAAAAAAAAAAAAAAAAAAAAATGGAAAATGGCAAAATGCATATCTGGTGCTACTGCTAAGAGAGTTAAAATATATTACCATTAATTATTCAACTGCACACTATTATTTTTAACTACAATGTAGTACAAATAAATGTGAATTGCAAATAATAGGATAAGAAGCAGTAGGAAGAAGAATACCATGCCTTATGAAAATGTGGTAAACAGAGGCAGAAAAGAAATTGTGTGAGAAGGTACAAAAATCACAGGATTATATAAATAGCTGAGATTTTGGCAAAGCAAGAAGTAAATACTGAGCAATGCACAATTAATTATGTAGCATGAAGTTAAAGAGTCTCAGCTGGTGGCACACAAGCCTCTGATGCTGGGAATATCACAAGACCATGGGTTCTGTTCCCTCAACAAGTGCTTTGGTTTATGTTCCATTACTGACACTGTAGGGCAATATAAATGGTTGCTACTCTCCTCAGGTGCTGTCCTTCTGATAAAACATTAAGTTGTGCTTGTATTTAAGAAACTGTCTTGCTAGAAGAAAACATGAGTATTATAGTCTTTAGATACATTGAAGGAATATACAGTCTGGTCACAAATAGTGAAAAAAAGAAATAAACTCTACAAAATCAGTGGTGACCTCTGACTCTGAGTGGAATTAGACATATGCAAGAAAAAGTATTTAATAACATGCACTTCACGAGAAACACACAAACATATAAAACAGGTAGTGTGGCAGTTAATTTTATTTTTATAAAAGAAAATTGTATTTTAGTTTTACACAAGGTCAAATGTTAATATAAATGAGATACTATTGTTCTGGTTATATTTTGTGTTTAATTTGTTCTTCAATTTGCATTTGAATGTTGGTATCCCACAATTCCATTGAAGTAGGTGGGGTCATAGCCGGCCTTAGGCTTAGGCCAACTTGGCACCTGCTTAGGGTGCTGCTCTAGCATGTTCGCTTTTCCAGTAATCTGGATGGTGTAGGTAGACCAGGATGGGGACACAAGGGGGTGTTGGGGGGCCCTGTGGAGACATTTTGCCTAGGGCACCAGTTGACCAAAGGCCAGTCCTGGGTGGGGTTACATAATTATGTAAGCAAATTTTATGTTAATCAACATAATGATTTTTGTCCAGTTGTACCTTCTTTTCATGAGCTTTTGTCCAGATTTTTGATGTTTCTAGATTAAGAGGTATGTACACCAGGTATTGATATTACTGGCAAGTTTGGTTTAATCAAAAATGCTTTGTCACATACTTTTTTTTTCTTAAAGAAAACTATTCATGTTTTAATTACATGCTGGATAAAAATTAAATATATTGAATAATTGTTATGTATGTCATTTACAACTGTTACTGCTGCTGGTCAATGCATAAGGTGCATATTTTGGAGTATCATTCCTGAATGCCATTTATACATGCCTCATGCAGTACATCAGCAGTTATACTTTTTTGTTTTTTTTTTGGGGGGGGGTTATGTATTACTATGGGCCAGATTCCTGAATGGCCACACCAAGTGCAGCTATTATGTACACTGTATGGTGTACCATGCACATGATAGCTTGCTATTTGGTATTCATTAAATAGTTCTACACTTAGGGTCGGATTCCTTAAAGCTCGCAGAAGCTCTTTTGTGGATAGCACACAGAAGGAAGACTTCAGTGCATCTGCTGCAGACACGATTCCAGAAGACATGCTGAAGGCAAACCAACTACTTAAGTATTCAGCATAGGATAATTAGGGATTCTGCATATGCTAGTGTGATTCCAAAAAACATTGTGTGCATGCAACACAACTCAAATCCAACAAACAGCTATGTTGACTCCACTTCCCAAATTCTCAGCGCATGCATTATGGACCCCAAGAATTTCACATGAATATGAATACTACAGATTATGGCAAAATCCATAGCAAAACTGAAAAAAATATAATAATGCAACCTGTTGTTAATATACTGCAAGAAGCAGCAGTAATGCAAGCTATAAATGAGGATGTAACTGTGCATCCTGGAAGGCAACCAGCTAGAGTCAGAGCAAGTCTGCAACTAAACCAGTTTTCAAAACAGGAAATAATTAACAGAGACTGTGCAGACAGACAACTTGTGCAGGGTGTCTGCAATATGTATGCCCTAAACATGTCTGTGCAGAGCTAGACCCCCCTCAATTATATATACTAACTCCAGGATCGCACTACAGTGGGGAAAGGGCATGTACGTTTTATTTGCCCAGCAGTACTTATATTCAGTGAAATGTGATTCAGTGAAATGAGTTTTCAGTGATTTGAGCTTTCAGTAATTTTTTGAGGGTGAATTGAAATTCAGAGAAATGAGTTTTCAGTGAATCAAAGTAAACCCCTATCAAGACACCAGCACATCCAGAAGCAGAGCAATACATAAGCAAAAAGGGATGGCCATCCATCAACTGCCAAGTTGTATGCGCAGCAGATGGCAGCATAACAAATGGGTTCCAGCGTGTAGATCACGAGACAATTGCCTGCGAGCTACAGTGCCAAAATCAGAAGGCTGCAGCACCACTAGACTGTAGAGTGGTGCAGCTGAAACACAGGTGCACTGTGTGAAGCAACACAGCATCATAAACCGCCACATAGAGATGATCCCTAACAAAAATACCTGGGCTGTTTCCTGACAGTGGGAACAGCTGCAGTTGACAAATGAACATCAAACAAACAGCAAACTAACTAAATAAGTAAAGCACCATACCTTTAAGTCCCAAAGGCAAATAAATCACCAAATACATGCCATAGTAAAGATGTGTTAAGCAGCAAAATGAGGAGAGCACCGTCACTACATAAGTACATGTAAAGAAGCTGCAGCTTGCAGGAACATAAGCACATGCACGCTATAATATGAAATATAATTTTACAAGCATCCCTGCAATGCACATAAAGTTGTCTCTCAGCCCCCATTTGTATATAGCATGTATTGTACTAGGTAATGGAACAAGCTGTATCCCAAACATTTTATAAAGTCAGCAGCACACCATGAATCTGTATTTCAATATACAAATTGCAGATGTCAGCAGTCATGCAGGACTAAACATTTTCTCCTTAATCTCAAGTGCATCACTACAATAGTGTTATCACTACTTTACTATACATGATATGCATAGAGCCAAAACTACTAGCATCCCAGCAATGGCCAAAGTGTGGCATGTCTAAATATAACTGCAGGTATAGACTACCTAACTAACAGTGAGGTAGCAACCATTGTGGAAAGTAACAGTGACATATAGGGGATGCAGAGTACATAAGGTGCACACAGGAGTATAAACCCACCTCACCTTCCACAGCAGATTGTAGAGTACTCTACCAGCATGTGTGCAATGTGGGAGTTGGCAAACCCATTCTATGGCTGTTGCAGATGGGGTACACACATATGCAGAGGCATGTAGACAGAAAAGGGTGCTATACAGGGAAACATCCCAAAGTAATGTCTGTATCTGAAAATAAGATTGGGCACCATACTCTGATTGGTCAAGACAGACAGCAGAGAGTTAAAGGGGACCTGTGCAGTAAATGCAGTGTCAGTGGTGTAAGCAAGCTGGTTAGACACCTACTGGACTGCATATGGTTGTCTGTTTCCGAACTGTGTGAATTGGATGTACAGCATTTCTAGCAGGGATTTGTAAGGGCAGGATGGAGTGCATACTGCTACAAAGAGCCCATCGTGGCAAACAACGCTTGTTAAGAAGTCTACACCACAAGGTAATGTATGTCAATATGTACACAGTCTGATAGTGGCCTATACCTAAGCAGTATTCAAGTGCTGTGCCCTTTTACACTGGATATGATGGATGCTGAGAGGCCATCTACAAGTGGTGTTGATATGATGGATTCTGTATACGAGTACAGCCCAGGTCAGCTTGGCAACAGATATTGAACAGTGCCCAACCAAGGAGGCAAGCCAGTGCTGGTGGTGGAGGGATACCTATGCCATTTAGAGTGTGAGGTGCTATACAAATGGTACTGGGCATGTGTCAATTGGAGAACAAAGGCCTGTAGAGGCTGTATTATCACTTTTTGCCAGGATGAGTGGGAAGAACTGCAGGAATCCCTTCCACACCAGCATGGGCTAGATGCAGCCAGTTCTCAAGTGGCTGTGCTGCATGCAGAACTATGGCAGAGGGCAGAAAACAGTAATGATTTGCCTAGCCTGGTAAAGAGAGTAACATATGTGATGCATTAAAACATAGCAACACACCTGTCAAAGACTCATGGGATGTTATTGTTGATCTACTGTGCTGAACTTCAACTAATGTAAGAAAGAAAAATATTACAGATCACATGATTCACAACATGTAATAGGTGAACACAATTAAAAATTACTGAGTTTGTGACATGCACATACCACTTATTTGTGCACTTGAGGACTCCTGCTGCATAGAGGCTTTTGTTTTGTACTGTGGATGCTGCAATGAAAAAGTAATAAAGAGAAAGGCAGCACAATCATGTAGTTATCAGAACTAATACTGTCAACATCACATATACAACACAATAATATGGGCTGCAAATACTCACGTAATGTACATAGCAGCTGTACAACAGAAGGGCCTGTATTGACAAATACAGACAAAGTCTGCAGTCATCACGTCTGCTGAACATTGTCAAAAGCTCTGACAATGTCATTGTAACATACCTGGTCTTTCTTTACTTGATAATGCATGGCTTGCCCCTCCACTGGATGTACCTGTAGTTTTCAAGGTTATGGAAGTAACAATGTAAAAGTAAACAGCAGTGCAATTACACGAAGTATGATCATGGATACATTAGTTTGGCACAGTAACAGTATACAGACACTCACGTGTTCCCCACTGTAGACCTGAAGTAGATGGACCTGTGAATATTAATGCAATAAACATTACAACTGCAGTTTGCATTGCTCTTTCTGTAACCCATATCTACCAATACATGAAAATATACTTAAGTTCATCATCCTCACTTTGTGTGGAAGTCTGTTCATGACCCAACTCTGCTACTGTAAATCAAACACAGGAATACATGTGCATGCATGCTTAAGCAATATGCAGTAAGTATAAAAATATTCATCCCTGTACTGAACATGGATACATACATGTCCATCCTGGAACTTCCACTTCAATCTCACCACCAGGGATTCATTGCTCCCCACTTGATCTATGCAGTGAAGCCAAAAAAATTGTGATGTCATCAGGGTGGTCAGTGGTGGTCAACCACCAGTGGCATCCCTCAGTCTCTGATAATGTGTGGCTCTCTTAGCTGCATGAAGAATCATGTTTGAGCAGCAACATCTACAGGCCTCATGGCATTGGTTGTGGCCTACAGCAGCATATATCATGCTGGTGTGGTCCATACATATTTCATTTCTCCACACAGTATCCCCTGAATGGCCTAGGAGTCTCTTTCCATGTTGATGTAGAGCATCAATGATGATGTATTTTTCCTGTGGGGGTTCTCACCCCTAGGATGGCGGATCATCTGGAAAACATTAAAATGCACATGATAAGATTCATGGATGATCACATTTATGCATTAGATTTAATGAACAGCATATGTCAAAATAAACGGTATGCATTCCTGTGCAATACAAACATCTGTAAAATACTTTCTGTGAGAAATACTGACATGACATCTGAAAAGTATCAACAATGTCATCATACAACATCTGTAAAAACAACATAACTTGTAATATCTGTGCACTTCATTACTGGGATTAAAATCCCTGCCATTACATATATGTTGAATATATTTCCAAAGACAACAGCATCATGCCACCACAGTGTGCTTGCATGTCACATTACAATATTAAATCACTTAACAATTAAACATCTTACAGAAAGACGTGGAATACTTTTGGATCCATGGGTAGTACAGATCCATAGCAAACTGACACAGTACTGATAACTGTAACAGCAACAGAATATGATATAGCACTGTTTTAGGAGTCATGATTTAATAAATATCCATAAAATCAACATCACATACTAGATATAGATACTGTCGTAATCCATAAGTTTCTGTAGTTAGACCACAGAGTACATGGAATTACCAGTAAGATTTGCAGATGGTCCATAAATCCTCCTCCATATAGTTATCATTTGTATTGGAAGTCTGTTTATACAACTGGATATGGGACTGAAGTAAGCAATTTAGAAAAGTAAAACATGTATGCATAAATTTCAAGACAACATCACTCTAGGAACTTATGACAACTTCTGTAAAACATTTGGATTAAATACCTTTTAAAATTATTTACTTTAACATGTATACTAATTACCACTGTTGAAATTACACCAGTTGCCAATGTATCTTTCATTCAAACTCACAGAATCAAAGTGCATCTTGTGTGCATACAGCTTTAAATACCATTTGCACCATACATAATTAATAAGGTTAATTTAAACTGAAGTTTTTTGAATCCCATTCATGCACATCCACGTAAAATGCTATTATGCACAAAAAAAAAAAAAAAACAGGTATTCCCGTGTAAAGACCCAGTGGGTATTGATAAAAGGTGCCATGTGTGGCATGTGCCCATTATCTTCCAATAATATTTGTACATGACATTAATGATACTTTCAAATATTGATTATGATACCTTTACTGATCAGACCACTGCTAACTGCAAACTGAGTGGTACCTCAGTGAGCATTTCTCTGTGTTTATGTTTTTCAGATTTGAAAGAATTGCAAATCACAATGGTGACTTTGAGGAGGCTGTGATGTGTCTGTGTACCCAAGTGGGCCAAGGAGGAGATGACAAAGATATTGACAGTCTATGCTGGACTGGAGCAGAGGATGACAGCCAGGCCCAGTAACTTCATTATGATTGATGTGTGGAGCTGGATTTCAAGGGAGCACTGATGGATGATAGGGATATTCCGCACTGCAGTGCAGGTCCGTCTCCATTTTGATGACCTGCATCGGAGTTCCGCAGCCAAGCTTCAAAGGAGGGTCAATGAGATGTGGTGGCAGACTGTAGATCCCTACATCAGTATCAATATTCTATGTATTCCTTAGTATTCCTACAGAATTTACAGATAGTTATTTGAGCATATATATCATATATCTTTTTTTATAAACACATTTTAGCTGCTGTGTGAATTAGCTTGTGGGGATAATTCAGTGGACTTTTTACTCACTGACCTCTTGACTATGGGTTTGATACCCATGTTGTTATTTTATCTAATAATTAATTAATAACCATATCTTTTGAAGATGTGCATATGTTTTACCACATCTAACTACATAATTTCACATAGTCACTGTCCTTGGTCATCGGTCATCAATGGTGCCTTCAGTGGTTAGACTGCACACTTTGTAGTTTTCCATTATAGTCCCACTATATCACCTATTAAATTGTTACAAGATGGAAGACACAAGTATATAACTTACTTACATCATTCTTCCTACACATGTACACAGACATGTTTGCTTAATGTAAAAATTAATGCCCACAACACTGGCGGAACATATTTTATTACGTATGTGTTGATAGCTGTTATGTCTTCACTCTGAGAAGTGTAAAAATTGTATGCATTTTATGTATTCTGCCATTCATCACAGGATTTCAGATGCATTACCTGTTGTTTACATTGAAAGCCTAGTACAATTTAACTCTGCCTGCACACCAGCTGGCCAATATTTCTACATTTTGGTATGTTGTGCATTCAAAAGCACATAGGGAAACACGTTACCATGGTTAGCTTGACTCATAACCTTTTTCTTTTAATGTGTTACAATAGTTTATATTACATTTTACGTTTTGGATGGTAATGACTCACTGATCTAGTTTTTCTAGGAATAACACCATAATCCATAATAGCCTAATAACATCAGTTGTTTAACAATGGTGTTTAAAGAGCAGTACCTGTTTGTTTATAAGTAGTACTGGCATGTGTTGAGTGTTAGCACAGCTTGTAAGGGCACAGGCTAGCATATCAGCCTGCTGTGTGCTCAAGTTTTGAAAGAGGACACACATGTAAACTGATGTCATATACCCATAGCATTCTTTTAGCAAAGCATTTTGCACTTATTGATATTAATGTATAATTTGACCATTGTTGCAAATAACTCAGTTATTCGTTGAATTACTACTTATATAGCTCTAATCTGTAACATTCTATTAACATCAACTGTTTAACAGGCATGCCAGTACATCTTGATAAATTCTGTTATATTTCTGAGGAATTTAGTATGGTAATATTGTATTCTGTTTAAAATGCTGTGAAGCAGTGTTTTGTCATGAAATGCTGAAGTTAGTTGTACAACAGACTCAAACTGCAATTTTGAGGGACTGTGATGGGCCCACTAACAGCTGAAATGAAGGCAGGGAAGAAGTATGCATTTAACTAGTGATATACAATTGCAAGGAATAATGATCCTCACACATGCCTTTCTGTGTCCGTAATATACAGCAACATTTGTGTTTCTGTTCACGCAATTTGGATGTTACAAGACACACACTGTATGAGGATTGGATTATCTCAATTATTGTTAATTTCTCAGAACACAGTGCTGACATGAATGTAATTTCAAAACAGTGTAGCTACATGAACAGCATATGTTCACAGTCTGTAGCCCTAAGCTAAGATTATTCTTAATGTACCATTCCCCATCAGGAAGATTTCATAACATCTCGTTTCATTGCTGGAAAACCATACTTTTTGCTGTTGTGATGTGTCAGGTAGACAGATATGTCTCAGGATTAGAGTTTGGGTGTAGGTTGTGTATGCAGGTTTGAATCTCCTGTCCTCCAATTTGTGCTCAAATGTTACAATGTCAACTGACTATTGTGCTAAACTAAGGTTCTTCAGAGTAATTGTTTACAAGGTATGTTGTGAAATGTTTATCCTTGTTAATTATTAATAATTTTAAATATCTTTTTTATTTCAGACAAGGACCACAGTATATATATGTATTATATATGTATTGAACAGATACACAGGCTTGAAAAGCAATGGAGGGAGAGAGGTATGTTGAATATTTCATGTATATTATGAACTGAGATCCATATTCCACTGTTTTCAGGCCTGTAATTTTCAAAAATGCATGTTTATTGCAATGCAAGAATGCCCACAATGTATTAGTAAGATAAGTGAAATCAGCAAAGAGTAGCTGTCATTCCAACTAGGTATAAAACTTATAGTGTTGATGTACTTTGTATTTTTGATCCATTTTCTCTGAACACATCTAGCAAAACATCCACAACACAAAAAAAACAGCTTGTTGTCTGTCTGTATCTGACACACATATTCGGCCTTAGGCATAGGCCAACTAGGCAGCCGTCTAGGGCACTGTTCTAGCAGGAGGCGCTTTTCCAGTAAACTGGATGGTGTAAATAGACTAGGATGGGGGCACCAGGTGGTGTTGGGGACACTGTGGAGCCCTTTTGCCTAGGGCACCACTTGACCTAAGGCCGACTCTGCTGACACACATGTTATAAGGTAAATGTTCTACATATAAGTGTAAGTGCTGTAATTATTTCTCACAATGCATGGTTTAGCACAGTTTTATGTCTGGCTGTGCTTTCTGATGTTTGATCTATTGTGTATATTCTGCCTGTTCACAGAGTGAATGGGAGTCTGTGGTGACACTGTTAGTACAGCTGTTTGCAGACTGTGTTGTATGGCCTTCAGTTCATCATTTGTATTGCACCTGCCTCACTCACCATGTGTCTCTTTGTAAAAACACTGTTCTAGTCTTGGTTGATTGACGTTTGACCAAGTACCCATTTGATAGTGACAGGTCATAATGAGCACACCCTGCAGGTCAACATTTGTATTGTTTCTGTCTCCAACCCCTTTTTTTTTGTTTTTTTTTTTTAACACCACTATAGCCTAGGTTGACTGACACTTTAGTGGTTACCCATTTGATAGAAGCAGATCATAATGAGCACACCCTGCAGGTCAACAGTGGTATTGCGTCTCTCTCCAACCCCTTTGTTTTTTTTTTTCTTAAACACTGCTATAACCCAGATCGACTGACACTTGAGCGTGCACACATTTGATAGCTGCAGTTCATAATCAGCAATCATGTTCCAAAATGTTTGTTTTGTAAGCCTTCTTATTCTTGATTGTTTCAGAATAGAATGCATACAGTTGTATACATGCAGTACTACTAACAGATGTATTACATTCTGATTTGTCTGCAATTGTTTTGATTGAACATATTAAATTGTGTTTAGTGTTGTACTCATTATATTAATGTGTGTTCAGCCAAATATCAAACTACCTATCTCAGTACATTCCCTATTGGTTTGGTCCAGGGCTCTGATTTACAAAAGTAACACCTTTTTTTTGGTCGAGCAGCAAGGATTTGAGCTCATGGAGGTTTTAGTGAAACACAATCAAAGGGTGATGGTCAACTTGGTAAGTGAAATAACAGAATCAAACAAACATATTACCAATGACTTGCATTTTATTAATTACAGCGACAAATATAACCATATTTTCATTGAGGATGATAAGGTAGCCGGTGCCATAAAAATGGAAGGAGAAAAGATATGAAAGAGACTGGTGCACGTTAATTGTATGGCTTACCCAAAACCTGTTTCTGGGGTTTATCAGCAGCCCAACAAAAACATATGTGAACAGGATGGTTCAAATCATGAGACCATTGAGGTTTCACTCCCTTTATCCCATCCCCTTTGAGGGGATCAAGAGTATATGGAACCAAAACTATGGACAATGGATTCAACAGGACCAACAGAACTGGGGTCCCAATACTTATCATCCATGGAATTACAGGGTGAACAACAGGAGGGGGAGATATTAAATGCTTCCTTTATTAACAAATTGGTTTTATACAGTTCCAATTACAAGGTGTGTGCCCCTGACTTTATATCAAATAATGAAAAGGATTTTATGATTTATTATTACAGTGGCTTTGCAATGGGAGGTGAACACATGAACTTGCTGGCAAAAGGTTTTACTTCTGTGCCTACTATAAGGTCTGAGATTGAATACATTCTTATAGATCTAAAAATAGTTTTGAGAAAATTGAATTTTAAACTATTATTTGAACCAATCAAATCAAACTTTTTTACAAATATTTTACATAGGAAGAGTTGACATAACCCTCCATTACACCCTTCTTTGAAGTTTTTTTGAAAAAATTATGTACATTTGATTTTTTAGGGCAATGTTGCATACAAATGCAAGTGATATACATCACAAATTATCTTACTCAGAACAGAGGCTATTGAAAGAACTCATCCCAAATAATGAGGTGAAAGTGATTAAACCGGATAGTTGAGGGTTGTGAATAGAATGAATTTGCTATCTATCGATGTTTTTTATGAAGAATCTTCAATTAATTCTGTCAACATTTCTTATATAAAAATTAATTATTTTTAAAGGATTTACTTGTTCAGAGGCAAATATCTAATGAAGATTTGTATTTTTGGATGCCTGCCCAACTCCCCATTGGTCTGTCCATCTTTGGAATTCAGAAGATACATAAAAGTGTAGTAGACCTTTTGAAGACTGGTAGAGATGGGTGAAGGCGCCATCCTAGCCAGATAGAATTGTGCAGATACTTCTATCATTTGTAAATGTGAAATGTTGAATTTAAAACAATGTGGCAACATTGCCATCTGCTATAAAGAAAGCTAAGTCAAGCATTTCTTGTTGGTCCTTTGAAATTAAAATGATTTCATCACTGCCTTTGATGTTTTACAAGTCGGCTCCAGTCTGGCTAGATGAAGGCTTCCTGCCTATTGTTTTAAGGCTAAAGTTAATGGCCAGAATTTACATGTGGAATATCCTTTATTGCTCTAAGTGTAAAAGAATGTAAATGCAGTTTCTGTGTGGCCTGGGAACCAGGAAGGCGTAAACGATGATGTAATGGTTAGCAGAACTGCAGTTTCAATTTAAACCGTTTGAACCAGAGATTATTGAGCATTTTTGTCTTGCTATCCAACCTACGGTACTGCCTGTTATCTTAAGTAAGTTATCTTAGAAGTGTGTTTTCTTGTAGAAATAGCTAGGACTATAAAGATTAGACTAAGTGTTTCTTTGTGATCTCTAAACTCTTGAATAGCACATAGTATTATCTTGTGTTTTTAGTATTTATTATTAAATATTTTAAAACCCTTTTCAACTGTGGCTGGTTTATGTAGAGATAAATTAAGCTCTAGAGTACATTGCATGCTTATAAGTGATCCTGTACTAAGCCCTTCCAATAAGCCTTGATTGCTTAAGTTACACTACTATTGGATAATAATATTGCACAGTAGTAATTGGACATCCTTTTAATGGCCTTTGGGTAGCTAATAATTATTAGCTGGTGGTGGCAGTAATTACTACTGTATAGCCTGGGTAAAGGGTCACAGCTGGAGCATCTGTGTCAGCCTTTCCTGGGAGTGTCTGTGAAGTTGTATAAATACTTATCTCAAAGTGTGTGTGTGTGTGTGTGTGTGTGTGTGTGTGTGTGTGTGTGTGTGTGTGTGTGTGTGTGTGTCAGCTACTTGGGCAGGGACACAAAGCATTGGTTGGACAGATAGGGTACTGGAGGTTAGTTTGCCAGCTAGGCTTAGATCTGGACCCTATAGCTGTGCCAGTGGGGAGTCTTATTGGGGATCTGGAGAGCAGGGGAACAACCAGCCCCAAACAGACTGTGATCTCTGTGTGCACTTAAGGGAAATTATACTTTACTGTGTGTATTTGTTATCCTTTCTCCTATATGAGACAACCTCTCTGGTGTTAGTGGTTAGGATTGAGGCTCCTTGATTGCTGGGCTAGGGAATGGGTATCACATATTAATTGGTGGCAGTGGTTGGGATATCCACCTCACATATTAATTGGTGTCAGTGGTTGGGATATCCTCACATATTAATTGGTGGCAGTGG
This sequence comes from Protopterus annectens, assembly GCF_019279795.1. NCBI lineage: Eukaryota > Metazoa > Chordata > Ceratodontiformes > Protopteridae > Protopterus > Protopterus annectens. The sequence goes on along the minus strand of NC_056725.1, from coordinate 868,998,790 downwards.
TTGGGATATTCACCTCACATATTAATTGGTTTGCAATAGTGGTATCCACTACACATACTAATTGGTGGGCATTAGTTGGATATCCACATCACATATTAATTAGTTGGCAAATGCTAATTGGCTTGTAGTGGTGTGGGTAGAGTGAATCCTGTAGCTTATGTACAGTGATCTCTGAAGGTATTTTATACTCTAAAACAGCCACGCAGTGAATACTCAGAGTTCAGATCACAATTGTTGTATTTCTTTTGTTAGCTTAGTTAGTCAGTGTGAGCAGGCAGCATGCCAGCAGAGGAGTATGGAAAGCTGACAAAGAGTTAGTGGTGGAGATGTGCCAGGCTTAATGACTGGTGCATGGAAACCTGACTAAGGCAGACCTGACTGCAGCCTTGGTTACAGCTGCATCAGAAAACAGCATCCAGGAGGACAATCAGACTGGCAGTGGAGATACAATATCCTCGGAGAATGGACAGTTCAAACTTTCTGCAGTGGACTTAAAAATCCAGCTGCAGCTAAAGAGACTTGAGTTGGAAGCCAGATGTTTGGAGATAGAAGCCACAGAAAAGGAGCGTAAGAGGAGGCATGAGAGGGAAATGCTGAGGGGGATAATTTTGATAGTTTCATTCATATGTCTGAGGGTATGCAAACAGTATAGTGTTGACCAAAGGCTCTGGGTACAGTTCCTGACCCCCTTACTCCATGGGAAAGCTGTGACTTTTTTGCCAAAAATGCCTGACACTGTCTGTTTTGATTATATTGCTATAAAATGTATTTTAGAATGTTTTAAGCTAACACCTTAAATGTATAGGAAAAAGTTTAGTGAGCATAGACGCAAGGCAGATGAAAGTGTGTGTGAATATGTTGCTGAACTGAGCACCTATTTTCATAGCTGGGTGAGTAGATGTCAGGTCACCACTTTTGAAGGGCTGGCAGACTTTTTGGTGAGGGAACAAGCTCTTAGCACTTTGCCTGAGGACATGAGGATCTGGTTAGCTGATAGGCAATGTGCTACTTCAGATGAGTTAGGGAAGAAGGGAGACCTATACCTGGCAAGCAGGGCAGCTCTGCACAGGAAGGGAACCCCCAGTACTGCTCATGCATCTAAAGGAACTCATGGTGAGCAGCATAGACTGCCACAACAGAATCTGCCAGTAGCAGGGGAAGCCACTAGTCCAGGTACACATCCAGGAGCTAGGGTTAAATGTTTTGAATGCAACCAGTGGGGCCATGTGGCATACAGGTCTCCATGGAGGCAAGGTAGGGAACCAAAGGTGAGGGAACCAGTAAGTGGGAAAGACAAAATGCCAATAGTAGGTTGTCTTGAGACAACAGGGGGTACTAAACTACCATCATGCAGATGTCCTGGGAGGGAACGATTTTGATAGTGCAGTACCCTGTGCTTGTGCAGTTACACACAGTCAGGCTTGGAGACAAGCATGTGGCTCTGGTAGCCTAGAGGAGACCTAGACAGACTGCATACTTGCATCCAGGACTGGTGAGGTGGTTACTTCAGGGAGTGAGCTACCCTGTAGCAGTGAGACTGAATGTGAGCCACAGCTGCTTGTGGGTACTGGTGGTCCCTTAGATCGAGTAACTGCAAAGGTAGAGGTGAGTAGTAGTACTGAGGCTGACAGTGAAACACTACTGTCAGAGGATGCCAGACTTCCTGTGGAAGGGGAGCTGGGAAGGGTTACAATGAGAGAGTTGAGACAGGCTCAACTCTCAGACCCTACACCACAAGGCCTGAGGCAGGTAGATAGGGAGGCTCCTGATTCTCAAGAAAAGGGGAAATCTGTATACTGGGACAAAGGGTTACTATACAGAGAGTGGACCCCTAAGGGAGGGCTAGAAGGTGAGAGAGTACAGTAGTTGGTAGTGCCTAGAGCCTACCATCTGGCACTTCTAGCCATAGCCCATGGCATTCCCTTTGCAGGTCATATGGGCATAAAACGTACACAGAAAACTATTATGCAAAACTTCTATAGGTCTGGAATTTCCAGAGATGTAACAGGGTACTGCAGGACCTGTGAGCAGTGCCAAAAGGTAGTTAAGACAGGAGACAAGGTGAGAGCTCCTTTGATGCCTTTGCCTGTGATTGAGGAGCCATTTTAGAGGGTAGCTATGGATATTGTGGGTCCTCTGAGTACCCCAAGTTCCATAGGGAAAAAGTATATCCTAGTGGTTGTAGATTATGCTACATGATACCCTGAGGCAGTGGCTTTGTCCTCCATTGAGGCAGAGAAGGTGGCAAATGCTTTGTTAGGGATTTAATGCAGGGTGGGTTTCCCAAAAGAAATATTGACTGACAGAGGTGCGAATTTCATGTCAGACCTGCTGGCTTGTCTGTGGAAGTCTTGTGGGGTGAAGCACATGAAGACCACCACCTACCATCCCCAGACTAATGGTCTTGTTGAGAGGTTAAACTCTACAATCAAGTCCATGCTACGGGCATTTGCAGATCAGGTTAAGAGGGAGTGGGCAAATATTTGTCCCATCTGTTGTTTACTTACAGAGAGGTTCCCCAGGAATCCACAGCTGTTCACCCTTTGAGTTGCTGTATGGGCTTATGGTGAGGGGAACTCTAGATTTAATTTGAGATGAGTGGGAAGGTGAGTGTGAACCTCACAAGAAGTCTGTTGTGGCTTATGTCCTAAACCTCAGGACAAGGCTCAGGGAACTCATGGGCTTGGCCCAGGAGAACCAGGCAGAAGCCCAACAACAGAAAAAGGTGTGGTATGACAGTAATTCTCGAGCTAGAGAGTATGCTGTGGGGCAGCATGTAATGGTTCTCATTTCTGTCAGACACAACAAGCTACAAGCAGCTTGGGAGGGACCCTACAAGGCAGTAAGAAAAGTAAATGATGTTAACTACATGGTAGAACTGCTAGGCAGATGGCAGGGGCACAAACTGTACCATGTTAACATGATGACACCTTACCATGATAGGGAGGCCCTTGTGCTGAGCATTTGCAGTGGATTGCAGCAGGAGTCGGAGGGAGATCTGGGGACTGGTGTCATCAGTGAGGCTTGGGTTGACACCTCAGTGGAAGGGGTTGCAATGTCCCAGGAGCTATCTCCTACCCAGGTTCGAGAAATCCGAGCAGTGTTGCAGGAATTTGGGGATATGTTCACTGGGAAGCCAGGGTGCACCCACCTGGTGTAGGTGGATACAGGACCCCAAAGGCCTATTAGGCAGGCCCCTTATAGGGTGCCTGAGAGTGTCAGTCAGACTCTGAGGGAGGAGGTACAGGAGATGTTGGAACTAGGGGTGATTCAAGAGTCCAACAGTCCCTGGGCTTCCCCAATGTTAGTGGTGCCAAAGAAGGATGGCAGCACCAGGTTCTGTGTGGATTACAGGAAATTAAATAGTCACACAGAGTTGGATGCTTACCCTATGCCTAGGACAGATGAGGCCCTAGAGCAGCTGAGTGGAGCTAAGTATCTTACAACTTATAATTGCCCCAGGGCAGATGGCCTAGTATGAACCTATGAACCTATGAACCACTGATCTTACCAAGGGTTACTGGCAGGTGCCCTTGACTCCCAGTGCTAGAGAGAAGTCAACCTTTGTGACTCCTTTTGGCTTGTATGAGTTCACAAAGATGCCCTTTGGGATGAAGAATGCCACAGTGACTTTCCAGAGGCTGGTAGATAATATCCTAGCAGGAGCAGGAGGGTTTGTCCTTGCTTACCTGGATGATATTGCCATCTACAGCCATTCCTGGCCAGAGCACCTTCAGCATGTCAGGGAGGTGGTGGGCAGACTACAGAGAGCAGGATTGACCATTAAGCCGAACAAATGTCAGGTGGGTATGGCAGAGGTCTCCTACCTAGGACATAGAGTGGGGAGTGGTTAGATAAGGCTAGAACCTGCCAAAATGGAAGCCATTCAGGCATGGGCTGCACATGTTACTAAAAAGCAGGTGAGGGCATTCTTAGGGACAGCAGGGTACTACAGAAAATTTGGCCCCAGTTATAGTACCATAGCTGCTCCCTTCACAAACCTAACAAGGAAGAACAGGCCAGATAAGGTAGTGTTGACCCCAGCATGTGAGCAGGCATTCCAGAAGCTTAAAGAAGCTTTGGGAGGACTCCCTGTGTTAGCCAGTCCAGACTACAGCAAAGAATTTGTTGTACAAGTGGATGCTTCAAACCATGGGGTGGGGGCTGTACTTAGCCAGATTTCTTCAGAGGGGGAAGAGCACCCAGTGGTTTATCTCAGTCGTAGGCTCCAACCCAGGGAAGAATGCTATGCAGCTGTAGAAAAGGAATGTCTAGCCGTAGTGTGGGCATTGCAAAAACTTCAGCCTTGTCTATATGGAAGAAATTTTACTATAATGACAGATCACAACCCCCTAACATGGTTAAACAGAGCCAGCCAGTAAAATGCCAAGTTGCTAAGATGGAGCCTTGGGTTGCAAGCATATGATATGTCAGTGCAGCACCAAAGTGTGATTAGCAATGCCAATGCAAATGGGCTCTCAAGACAAGGAATGAGGTAGGTATACTCAGAATGACCTAACCCTCTCAAGCGGCATTTCTCAAGTGTCACTTAAAAAACTAGCTTGAGTTCTCAGGGAGGGGGACAAATGTGAAAACTGGTAGAGATGGATGAAGGATGCCAGCCTAGCAAGATAGAATTGTGCAGATAATTCTATCATTTGTAAATGTGAAATTTGAATTTAAAACAATGTGGCAACATTGCCATCTGCTGTAAAAAAAAGCTAAGTCAAGCATTTCTTGTTGGTCCTTTGAAATTAAAATTATTTCATCACTGCCTTGGATGTTTTACAAGTCAGCTCCAGTCCAGCTAGATTAAGACTTCCTGCCTATTGTTTTAAGGCTAAAGTTAATGACCATAATTTACATGTGGAATGTCCTTTATTGCTCAAGTGTAAAATAATATAAATGCAGTTTCTGTGTGGCCTGGGAACTAGGAAGGTGTAAAAGATGATGTAATGTTTAGCAGAACTGCAGTTTCAATTTAAACAGTGAGAACCAGAGATTATTGAGCATTTGTCTTGATATCCAACCTACAGCACTGCCTGTTGTCTTAAGTAAGTTATCTTAGAAGTGTGTTTTCTTGTAGAAATAGCTAAGTCTATAAAGATTAGACTAAGTGTTTTTCTGTTATGTCAGAGCTGTACTACTGATTTATTTTAAGTTTCTGTGTGATCTCTAAACTCTTGAATAGCACTGTGGTGTAGTAGTATTGCCTTGTGTTTTTAGTATTTATTATTAAATATTTTAAACCCTTTTCAATGGTTGCTGGTTTATGTAGAGATAAATTAAGCTCTAGAGTACATTGCATGCTTATAAGTGATCCTGTACTAAGCCCTTCCAATAAGCCCCGATTGCTTATGTTACACTACTATTGGATAATAATATTGCATGGTAATAATTGGACACCCTTTTAAGGACCTTTGGGTAGCTGATAATTATTAGCTGGTGGTGGCAGTAATTACTACTGTATAGTCTGGGTAAAGGGACACAGCTGGAAAATCTGTGTCAGCCTTTCCCAGGAGTGTCTGTGAAGTTGTATAAATACTTATCTCAAAGTGTGTGTGTGTGTGTGTGCGTGTGTGTGTGTGTGTGTGTGTGTGTGTGTGTGTGTGTGTGTGTGTGTGTGTGTGTGTGTGTGTGTGTGTGTGTCAGCTACTTGGGCAGGGACACGAAGCACTGGTTGGACAGAGAGGGTACTGGAGGTCAGCTCGCCAGCTAGACTCAGATCTGGACCCTATAGCTGTTCCAGTGGAGAGTCTTATTGGGGACATGGAGAGCAGGGGCGCAACCAACCCCAGACTGACTGTGATCACTGTGTGCACTTAAGAGAAATTTTACTTTACTGTGTGTATTTGTTATCCTTTCTCCTATATGAGATATCCTCTCTGGTGTTAGTAGTGATGATTGAGGCTCCTTGATTGCTGGGCCAGCGCACGGGTGTTACAGACCTACCTTAAGGCCCATAGTTAATGCAGGAAGGTTAAAAGCTCACCCTTTGGCAAGATACATAGACTATACTCTTAAAGACACACTAGAGCCATTTAATCACTTATGTAAGGCTTCATGGGATTTTTTAAATAAACTAAGATAAGTGACTTTTTGTGAAGACATCTGTTTTCTCACCATTGATGTGGTTAATTTATTTAATGTCATTCTCCAAAATATTGGCCTTGAATGGTTTCAGGAATTTCTTTTTGAATCTACACATTTTTCACTCAGTAAAATACAGGTATTGGTGGTTCTTATGGAACTAGTTTTAAAGAATATTTTTTTTGAAGGCCAATACTATTTGCAGATGGAATTAGTAGCTATGGAGAGCAATTGTGCCCCAGTGTTTGCCAATATTATTATGATTCAATGGGAAAGGGGATTTGTCATTAGTCAGGCACACTGATGTCCCACTCACCAGGCTGAGCAAGGAAAAAATTACAGTCAGCTGCCTCTCAGGTGCCAGGATCCACCACATAATGCATGCACTCAAGTCACTCCATGACAAGTACAAATATGACTCTGTCATTGTCCATGCTGGAGTGAATGACTTGAAACGTACCTCCCTGGACTACATGAAAAGAGACATGGAAGAGCTCTTGGATCATGTGGCCCAGGCAGGTATGACCCTAGCCCTGAGTAGCATCCTGCCTTCGCCCAGAATGATACCACAGTATAAGGACAAAATGACTGACTTCAGCAATTGGCTAAGCTTCTGTTGTCATTCAAAGTGGATCCAGTATCTGTCTGCCTGGGAAGACATGATCGACAAACCACGATGCTTTGCCCGAGATGGTCTGCACCTGTCTCCCCTGGGAGTCAGGTTACTGGCTAAAGCTCTTGCCACCCCTATAGTGCCTTTTTAGGCAAGGTTCAAAGGATAAAACCACCACTGTAACAGACACAAGCATGCAAAATCTGAAGGTAATGGTACTCAATGCTAGAAGTCTAAACCTTAAAATGCACTCTCTCGAGGCACTCCTAAAAATTGAACATCGCTCTCTGTGCAGTAACTGAGACCTGGTTCAAGGCTCAAGAAAGCACCCCTGCAACCAGGCTACAACTCATACCACACTTTTTGGCCACAAAACTAAGACCGAAACACTAAAGGTGGAGGAGTGTCCATATTCACCAAGGATATTCACACCTCCAGGCTAGTTGCCCAATACAATGCATCTGAAATTTTCCAGGTGCAACTAACACTAGGTAAGACTGCAATCCAAACTGTAGCTTGCTACAGATCCTACACCATGCCCCAAGATTCTCACTACACCTTTCTAAATGTACTGGAAAGTATTAAGATACAACCAAACACCCTAATACTGGGTGATTTCACCTACCCTGCCATTAACTGGGAAAACTACTCAGGTACCAACTCCTTTTCCCAACGGTCCTTGGAATTCATAAATTCCAACTCCCTGGATCAACTAATCCATTGTCCCACCAGGGGCTCCAATATCCTAGACTTGGTCATTACCAACATGGGAGATAGATGCTCCACACCAGTGGTCACCCCCTCATTGGTCAGGTCTGACCATAAGCAAATCACCCTTGACATCCACATCCCACCCCCAGTAAGGAAACCTCCTTAAAAAACTTCTCCAAAGCCAACTTCATCCTACTGAAGTCAGAAGTGACAAACTTCACAACATCCATGCAGACCGGATCTGAAAGTTTGACTGCAGAATCTTACACTAAGGCACTGTATGAGCACATCCACTCGTGCATGAATCGTGCCATCCCAAAAAGAACCAAGATGCTCTTCTCCAAAAAAAGGAAGCCAATCTGGTGGTCCCCTTCTATAGACAAACTATACAACAGAAGGAAGAAACTGTTGCAGAAAAAGAGGAAAATCCCAGGATGCAAAAAACTCCCTCACCAGCCTCAGTAAGAAGCTGAGATCCCTTATAAAATCCTCAAAAGCTAGTTACGAAAATAAAATTGCCAAAGATTCCAAAGACAACCACAAGGCATTTTATAGTTATGTCAAGAATCTAAATGGCAATGCTCAGATCTGCTCTGAGCTACAACAGAATGGCATTAAATATACTGATCCCAAGGATATTGCCAATATCCTGGCAGATCGATTTAGTGCCAACTTTACGCTGCAATCACCCCTAAAGGGCCCATTTCAATACCAAATGATTGCCAAATTCCGGTAATCATGGCCACACAGGTAGAAACTGCACTCTCCAAAGCTAAGAATACAGCATCCATGGGACCAGATGACATCCCAGGCTGTGTACTACATGAACTACAAAATGAACTGGCACCTCACCTAAGTGTCATGTTTAATCATAGCCTCACCTCAGGCTTCATGCCCACTGAGTGGCACACAGCTACAGTTATCCCACTCCACAAGGGGGGATCCACCTTGGTTCCCGGGAACTACCATTCCATCAGTCTGACAAGCCTGATCTGCAAGGGCATGGAACGCATTATCATGGAACTTATAAAGAAAGACATTGGCAACCTTCAAACACTGGACCCCACCCAGTTTGGGTTTGTGAAGGGCCAATCTTGTCTCTTGAATCTGATTGACTTCTTTGAATCATTCTCCAGAGCTGTGGACGAGGGTAAGACAGTCCACACAGCCTATCTGGACCCTGTCAAGGCCTTTGACACCATCCCCCCCTCTGAAATCATAGATAAACTTACTAAGCTGGGCATAAATCCCTACGTCACCCAATGGGTTGCCAACTGGCTTACTGACAGAACCCAGACTGTAAAAGTAGCCAACTCCAAATCCAGCTCCAGACAAGTGACAAGCGGAGTACCTCAGGGTTCAGTCCTGGGACCGCTCTTGTTTGGCATCTACTTCTCTGAAGTACAGGCCAACGCTAAGGGACTCTGGCTAACAAAGTTTCCAGATGACTGTAAACTGGGAGCCATTACTGAATCCCCGAATGATGTGGATATTCTACAAAAGGGCCTTACAGAAACAGATGCCTGGTGCCAGAGCCATGGGCTCAAGCTTAATGCCAAAAAATGTATAGTTATCCCCTCTGGAAAAAAGCATGCACCCATGAATTACCACATAGGTGGCAGTACACTAAACATTGAAAGTGTGATGAGAGACTTAGGGACACAGGTGGACAGTGGTCTCACTTTCGATAATGACATTGCCACAACAGTCAGGAAATCCTTCTATGTGGCACACCTCATCACTAAGGGCTTTTCATCCAGAAAAAAGGAGGTCATTGTCCCACTGTACTCATCCCTCATTAGACCCATTATAGAGTATAATGCCCCATTTGGTATGTACCTCACAAGACATCTGCAACAGCTGGAAAGGACACAGAAATACCTCCCTAAAAGAATCACAGGCCTAAAGCAGATGCCATATGCTGACCATCTAGAAAAACTCCAGCTATACTCTGTGGCATATCGTCTACTCAGAGGCGATCTCTGCTTAACATACAAGGCCATGTCAAACCCTGAGCTGTTGGACATACTCCACTTAAAGAACTCCCAATCCCTCAGAGCCACACGCTCCAGGGATCTAAACCTTGTCATCACAATGAACAAAACATGCTGGAGGGATAGGTTCCTAACCCAGAGACTCCCCATACTCTGGAATAGACTGCCCATACATGTCAAGCAGAGTGCCTCATTGGCCCTCTTCAAAAGGAACCTTGTTGATTGAATGGGAGATAGGAAATTCACCCCGGGGATCATGTCAGTCGCCCTGCTAGACAGGGGTCCAGAGAAGTAAATATTGTGGGAAGAAATATCCAGGGAATTGTTATGGCTAGGCTTGTATAGGCCCTAGGGCTAATAGCCTAGTACCAACCTAGGAACATATGAACCTATGTATTTAATCATATTTAATGATTTTAGTCAACAATCTTGGGTTATGTATGCTCGCTTAAATGCATGATTATTAGATTACGTCAATTCCATCACCCCTTTTTAAAATTCTCACACTCATTTAATATGAATAAAATCAATATATATATATATATATATATATATATATATATATATATATATATATGAAACCAACACAGTCCAGTTCTATTTTACATTTTACCAGCTGCCATACTTTTCATCAAAAAAGAGGTATTGTCAATGGGCAGCATGTCTGCTTGGCAAAGATGGTTTCTGATGATGAATTGTTTTTAAAAGAATGTGATAAGTTAATCAAATTTTTTTTTAACAAAGTGTTATCCTACTGACTTAGTTTATGAGAAATGTAATGAAGTCAGAGCTTACAGGACTGAGGGAACTTTCTGCCCACTTATGTGGGGGAGGGTGGATGATGATCTTACTATGAATATTATGCCCACTGGTCATATTAAGACAAAAGGGACTGCTACTTACTCTAATTCTTTTCTTACAACATTCCCTTGTGACCATCTGGTTATTAGGGAGATATTACAAAAAATTTGAATGTTTTTAGTAGTTTTGACCAAATAATGGACAAATTAGGAGACAAGCCTATTATTTCTTTAGAAAAGAGAAAATATTAAAAACCTTCTAGAACACACTGACTTTTGTTCTAACAATAGAAAGAAGGTCATATTTATATGTGGCTCTTACCATTAATGTAAATTTGTTTTAAAGGAAGCAAATTCCACTATTGCTAATTTTTTTATAACCACCACCCCCCCTTTTGCTGTACACACAACTACTGGATTGACATACATGGTGAAATGCCAGTTATGTTCATGTTTTTATGTTAGGAAAACATAGAGGAAATTTAAAGAGCGTATCTACAAACATACTTATAATATTAGGTATATGAATATGAATAACTCCCTGTTTAAGCATGTTCATAAAAATCCCACACATAGGTTTCTTTTGTATGGGCTAGATAGGGTGGAAAAAAATCCTTGTGGGGCCCTTGGTCTGAACTCCTTGTTTTAATTTGGCAAGTTAGGCTCAACACAGATATTTTTCCTGGATTGAATGAATCACTTTCTTTGGCTAGGGTAATTAAATTGTGATCTTATCTAGTTTTGATTTATATAAGTGAAAGAACAGAAACTCATGTTTTCTAATTTTTATTACTTTTATGTATGTTTTTATTAAGCAATGTTTGGTGCTTATTTGTTAATTTTAAGTGATTAATTGCAATATTTTTGTGGTAGGGTTGTCAGTGGTGTTTTGCTTTTTACCACTGTGTAATGTATTGGTTGGTTTATACTACGTGACTTGGGGTTTAAATTCTTGTCTTTTTTTTGTCTATGTATTATTCTGATGAAGTCACCAGATACAAGCAGATGAAAGTGCTTAATAAATTGGTTTATATATTTTACATAGTATTTTCTTGATTTGAAGTACTTGCTTATGTTGACTTGGTTGCAGATGTTATTTTGTTCATTTGTTTTCTATATTTGGTTCTGGGTTTGTGTTTGTAAAAACACTGTTCTAGCCTAGGTTGAGTGACACTTGAAAATGTACCCATCTGATAGTGGCAGGTCATGATGTGCACACCCTGCAGGTCAACATTGGTATTGTTTCTGTCTCCAACCCCTTGCTTTTTTTTTTTTTTTTTTTTTTTTAACACTGCTATAGCCTAGGTTGACTGACACTTTAGTGGGTACTCATTTGAAAGAAGCAGATCATAATGAGCACACCCTGCAGGTCAACATTGGCCTTCTGTCTCCATCCTTTTCTTTTTTTTTTAAGACGCTGCTGTCACCTAGACTGTCTGACTCTTGAGTGAGTAAGCATTTGATAGCAGCAGTTCATAATCAGCAATCATGTTTCAAAATGTTTGTTTTGTAAGCCTTCTAATTCATGTTTGTTTCGGAAGAGAATGCATGCAGTTATACACATGTAATATTGCTATTAACAGATATATTACATTCTGATACATCTACAGCTGTTTTGATTGAACATATATTGTTTTCAGTTTTGCACTCATTATATTGACGGGTCTTCTGCTAAATATCATGCTGCCTGTCTCAGTAGGTTGTCATATGTTGTGTCTATTGTCCACAATAGTCTCCACTATCTTTCTCCTCATTTATACAATGATATTTTTGTCTGCTCATAGACTTCATTGGATGAAGACAGTAAAATATGTTTGTTGAACATTCATACATTTTTATGATGCTAATGACATGCGTGTGTGTGTGTGTGTGTGTGTGTGTGTGTGTCTGTGTGTGTGTGTGTGTGTGTGTGTGTGTGTGTGTGTGTGTGTGTGTGTGTGTGTGTGTGTGTGTGTGTTTGTGTGTGTGTGTGATTGACCAGGAAATAATACTGTTGTCCTTTTTAGGAGTATGATATATTGGGCCATGGGTAACTCTATCCATAATGGCTGTGTAAATTGTCACCATAACAATATTGTTTTGTGCTCTAATTTTCATGGGGTTGTTATGCATGATAGATATTTTGTTTTTTTGTTTTTTTCTGTTATATTTTGCAATTACTGTTTACAGAGCATGGTACCCAAGGACATTCACCAGTCCAAAGATGATGTGCACATGTGCGGCTGCTGCTGAATTATCAGAAGAAGATAGTGATGATGATGATGATGATGATGATGATGGTGGTGGTGATGATGATAATGATGATGAGAAGCCTGGATATGCCCCCTGCTTGAGACAACCTAACTACACCCTGGAGGAGAGGTCCCCATGGCCATGATAGAGACAATTTTCAAGATGAGCTCAGGGATGTTGTTACTAATGTGTTTCAAGGAACATGATGGGGACCTTCTTCAATGAGATGGCATGGGCTATGCTGGATTCATTCAGGATGATAGCTTGTGACATCATCTGGGAGTATGATCCACATCAGCCTGATCCCTTTGGTCAGTAGGTATTATTTGTGTGCTTCACTTGTGTTCTGCTGCCAACATGGTGATTGACATTAATTGATTGGACTGAATTTGCACTCTTTGCATACATACCATGTATCTGTCATGCTTATATGTTATCATCATGTGACCTTTACTTTGTTTTCAATGTGTGCATGACATACATTAACACATTACATTGTCCACACACAATCAACTGTCCATGCATTGTGGCAGTTAACCTGTTGATAGTGCTGCAACATGCAGCTTGTAAAAATGTGAATAACTGGGACAACTGGCAGACAACATATGTTGTCCATAGTCCAACCCTAGTGTTATATGCCTTGAATGTCTGTTTTGCCATATCAGGTATGTGCAACATGCAGACATGTCATTCCACATGGTTTTGCATGACAGATGTCATGATGTCCAACACTCATGATGTGGCTTTTGTGTCATGATCTGGCAATACTAACACCATCTGGGATCATATGCAGTTATATCCTGTCTATCTGCAGTCCTCCTTATCTGACTGCATCAAAGAACAAGGTAATTTAGTCTGTACGCACTGTGACAGATTACACATTCTTTCACACTGCATTGCAACATTTGTTGTATGTAGCATTTCCAAACTCGTGCTGTAGTGACATTGGTGTACACCTTCCATAAATAGTTGCACACATTATGATTGTACATATGTGTGCACATAGTCAGATACATACTGACACAGATTTGTAGCTTTGACAAGCGAGCAGTCAGTGATGTACTGCAAATGTGCTCTAATGATGGTCAGGGATGTTCTCATAAACATACCTTTCTTTATTTGACATTTGCATGACAGTATATGCATATGTGATTGAAAATTTGCTACCCTGTGCATGTTGATGTGGCATGATAGCACATTACTGTGTTTGCATGTTTTATACATGTTCAGTTTTGTGGACATCAGCAGTCCATCTGTCTATTTGACATACATTTTCCATTTGTTTAAATGTATATCTGTGTGTCTTCTACAGCACCCTGTGTGCTTCATATGTGCATTTGCACTGTGTCACTTTGCTGTGTCCTGCTTTACTATGATGTGGTCCCAGGCTGTCTACCTCCCAACCATTTTAATATGTCCCTAGTATTTATTGCAGGTATGTCTGCCTTTGTCCAAACTACTGTTCATTGCCAGTTATTAATTTGAAAATATATGGTTATTTTACAGTGTGAAACCTGCACACAAGCTGCTGGCTAATTCTATCAATACACTCTTGTTCTCATTCTACTTGTGTGTTACCCACTGTATGTTTTTCACATCCATGTGCACAACCTGCTATATTCATTATTCTGTCCTGTTAATTTTTTTTAACATATTATTACATGTCATTGGTGTATGTATGTATATTGACCTTGATTTCATGTACATTCCATTTATGCTACTGACACACATACATACATACACATGTACACCTGTATGTTGCCTTTGACATGGCATAGGTATGTAATATACACACATTTGGTTGTGTTCACCTACTTGTGTATGTAGCAGCTTTGGCTGATCTTCTATAGTACTTCTGTTTGGCACTGTGCTTGGTTGTTTGCCTTTTGCATACATGGTTGCAGGTTTGGTTCTGTCCTGGGGAGATATGTGCCATTGCTTGACCTGCATTTGCTCATCTGTGATGTGACTTGGCTAACACCTGTACTGCTGACTAACTAATTGGATATATGTGTACTGTGATCCTACTTTATTACCCTGGAACACACATTTACCATTGGCCATACACATCCAGGTATGACTGTCACACATTACTCAACATGTGCTCATGGGTTAGTGCATAGGTAAATTTGTTTTTTTTTTTTTTTGCATTTCACCATAGCTGGTATGCATCCCCACCTTATTTGACATCTTTCCATTGCCTGTGTTATGCAGTGTGCTCTCTGTGTAACTAATCTGTCCATACTGTTTTTACAACCTTTGTCTCTCTTGTGTTGTGCTATTTGTTCTCTATGTATACCTGCTGTGCTTACCTTCACCTCTTTTCTCCTTATGTTTACCTTTCCTTCGATTATTTCAAACCTTTCCTTCGATTCTTTCAAAAAAAAATAAATAAAAAAATGGGGCCTAGTCCCAAAAAATATTGCCAATGCCACTCTGCTTTCCCTCAGATTCCTCTCTTCCAACATCCTTCTTGTTTGTCCCTCTTCTTCACCCATACCCCATATCTTCTTTTATATCTCCCACTTTCATTGAGTGTGTGTGTTATTTGTGTTCCCCACACAGGTCCAAAAAGCCATTGTCAGCAACTGTTAGCTATGGTGAAGTGGCCATGAATGTCCTTCACCTTTAATTTCTTTCCTTAGGAAATTTGTGGATTTCATTGGAATCCATAAATTCAGGTCAACATTTTTAATGGCACATGTATTATGTAGATATTCATAGTTGTCTCTGATTTTAATTTAATGAGTGATGTGAATATATATGCATTATAAATAGCTTTGCAGCTTTGGAGCACATATAATTTACTGGATGGCATACAGACATATATGTGGTTATCTAATAGATTTCTGTGTGTATTCCTGCAAATTTCTGTTGTGATTTCCATGCAGATTAGTTTGGTATACTAATATGTGTGTGTGTGTGTGTGTGTGTGTGTGTGTGTGTGTGTGTGTGTGTGTGTGTGTGTGTGTGTGTGTGTTTCTTTTTTGGGCTATCACTATGGCGTTAGTAACATTCCATAGTTGTCCATAAAGTTACTGTACAGATTTTGTTATCTTTCTAAACAACTGTTGGGATTCTTGATCTGTGATTTCTTTGTATTTGTTTGGTAATATACAATGCTATTGAACAACTACTTTTTATACTTAATGAATTACTTGTAAATTTCTATAGTTTGCCATTGAAATTGTGTTACTCTGTTGTGTGCTGAGGTATTCTGAGTTTCATGTCATATATCAGCATATTACAACATTATCCACAATTTTTGTGCTGATATTGGTGTAATGCACTTGATTCCATGAACTTTCTGGAAACTGGCCCTTAATGTCCGGTGCCAAAACAAGGTTAAATGGCACAAAATGCTAATGAAAGCAGAAATAGCCAAAGTACATGCTAATTAGCCAATCCAACATGAGAGAGCTATTCAGTATTGTATAATGCAATCGTGTACATTTAATGCAGCAATTTGCCCTGAAATCCAAATGTGCTTGGATTACAGCCACAATTACACTTAGAAAAAAATGTAATGAGTTGCTTGTTGCCATCATTAATCTGTCAATGGAACAGGCGCCACTGCTGCCAGATCTCTGCCAAGAAGAAGGGTGCATGTACCCCAGTTGACTTATTATAGACTGCATGACACAGTAATTGTACAGCAATGCTTGGTAGACAGGGAAACAGTTGAGGAAATAAGCAACCTCTTTTGCCCTTAACTGAGGCCCAGGGTAAGTGTGGAACAGGTATGAAAAAATAAAAAGAATTTGATAACTGTTTAGTTCCATATGCAAGTATTTATATGTCATGAAGATGAGATATCACTCATGTGTATAGTAATGTCAGTGATGTTGTATGACTGATGGCTGCACTATCCAGCAATAGACTTTGCCCAATAATGTGCATCAGGCATTTCACTTTCATACACATATATGCGACTGTAAGTAAATGAAAAATGTGAAAAGGACAGAACACAGTAATCACCATTGGCACAGGGTGGTGGTGGTGGTGTGGATAAATAAGGGCAATCCTAACACCAAAGAAGTGAGTGTGAATTATTGATTTGAATTACATGCTTGGAAGTTCTGCAGTATACATGCTTGTCTCCCATGTCAAAACCAACATCAGCAATTTTCTGTGAACCATGTGCTGAGGTGTAAAGGATCTCTGCCAAGTGGACAGGAACTCCTACGTTTCAGTGATGGTTTGTTAGCAGGGCCTCCATCAATGGAGCCATATGTTCTCAGACAATTTCCCATGCCCTACATATCATATGCATGACTATGTCACCAGCCCTATGTCTGATTTTCTGATATGTATGGCCATGGCCTCCTACATCATTAACATAGTTGACCACCTGGCCCCATATATGGTCACAGGAGTACTTGTCACCTCTGCCTCTTTCTAAGAGGTAGGAGCCATGTCAACAGTGTCTGGAAGATAATTCTATTATCTGCATCACTGTATGGAGTTTTATAATATGCAGACGTCTTGAGCACCATATTTATGTATGAATTGAGGCATAAATAATGTAAATACACAATTAAGACACAAGCAATTATTAACAAAACAAACATGTATGCATGTTATGCATCTACCTTGTTAAAATAATTTAAAATTAAAGCTCCATATTAGTGCACACACAAGCAAATACAGAACTCCTCCCAAAATAAATAAATACATAAATAAATGACATGAAAAACAAGTGTACAAGTTATGTAAGGAGGACAGCTAGTGTGTAACTGTGTAGTACATTGCAGCACTAACAAAAGCAATATACATTTTTATATTCCAAATGGCTAAAACTGTTGTTAAAAGTACACTTGTGTGGAGGATGGTCATCTATTTATCACATATGTAACACATTTTGTGGGCTATAAACATCAAAACCCTGACTTCCTATTAAGTGATTCAACTCTTTTCTGCAATAACCGCTCATATGGGCACAGATATTTTTTCATAATGTCATGTTACATTTTATACAATTATTTGTAATGGAAAAAATAATGGATATACATGCCTATGACACCAGCAAGGGGCAAACAATACAGACAATAAAGCAGTGGGTGTATTGTAAAATGCATTCCATCAGTAAGATCAAAATACAAAATTTTGAAAGAAATGAGCAACATACTTTGCATCAAGTCAGTTGTGAAACTAAAAACAAGTTTTGCAAGCAAATAGCTGCATGAAGTTCTCTGGGATCCAAACAGTCTCTTCTACTATCATTTCCTTACCTACCCATTTACCTTTATATAGTGGAGATGCAACCCCCTGAACACTGTGAATATGCAAATGATGTATGAACTCGTTAGCATTCACAAATTCTAAAATCTTCACAAAGTTCAGGAAAAGGCAAACATGGTGTAAGGACCTACACAATTGCATGCACATGGCCTAACTTTGCAAAGATGAAAACTGAGACGTGTTACTTGCTAAGAACTTGCAAGTCTGAGTGATTACTCTGACTGCAGAAAAAATCAGTGTCTCACAGTTTGTCCTTATTGATATAAACTTGTCAAGGTTGTCTCACGGAGAAGAGATGTAATGCTAAAGTTTGGGATTACACTGAGTTAGATTAACAATATTCCTAACATTTTTATGAATTCAGTAAAAGACAAGAAGGTAGCAAACCCAGTAAGTATTCCATAAATAAGTATTCCGGAAATAAAATAAACCAGGTGCTCCAAGGGACCAGAATTCATATCCACAAAGCATTTATTATCTTACAGCTTAAAAAAGTTTAAAAACAAACTGCTGTTGCAAAAAAAAAAAAAGAAACAGGTCGGATGGTACTCAGTGAAAAAAATTCTACTTTGAAGCTAATTATGTCTGTGGCATAAGATGTAAACAAAATGAGCTTAGAGAAAAAGATCACATAATTCAGGGTTCAAATCCAGTTTACATATATTTTTTATGACTGCAACCTATGATAAATGGTAGCCTTAATGTTAGTCCCTGTGAATTGATGCTACAAGTGTATTGTTGTCAGCTCACCTCTTCTTATTATTAATGACAATATATGCTATGGATGTTGTAACATATGGCATTTCAATTGTTCAGTTGTGTTCAATTGTTTGTTAATTCCTATGTAAAGGCCAAAAGCCATTCAGAATTAAGACTCCTCAATGAATGTATATATCCTGTGATCCATCCAGGTATCAAGTTGTTTTTTTTTTTTTTTTTTTTTTTTTTTGAATATCTGCAAAGAAAAAGACTGTTAAATACATAAAGAAGCCTTGTTCCAAAGTCAAAGCAATGACTGTATTTAATAGTTTGCTCTTAAGACTGTCCTTGAATCTTCAATTCTGAAAGTAAAATATACACCTCATTAATATGTTTGTATTCAAAGATTCAATATTTAGTACTGGTCAATATTCTTCACGCCAGTGCCCCTGTAGGCTAAGCAAAGTTTACCCCTCCAATATCTGTAACTGATTGAAAAGAACCTAAACTTTCCAGTCTGGATGGATACAATTGATCTCTACAAGTAATGATATGCCTTTTCATTGAAAACCTTCTAAAACCAGGACATCACTTTTCTTGTAGGAGCAAAACAGCATGAACACAATGATGTGTCAAACATATGTTATGAACAACCTCAAAAGACAGCCATCATTTCTTGTTGTTAAGTTTTTAAAATTAAGTCAGTAACGTTTAATGCCTTAGCTTTAAATTTTAAGGTGTTAGTCCTAAAACTTAAAAGTACTGCATAAGATAATACTTAGATCCTTATTTTCTGTCAACTTCTGTAATGCGTGGGACACAAGTTTGTGTGATACTCAGCTATTGGTTTCTCAAAATGCAAACTATTGCATTTATTCCTACTACCTTTTTGTCTAGCTAAGTCTAACCATTCAGCAACTAAACACATGTAAGTGTTAAAGTGGTCAATATTCTCTGTTGAAGTAATAACACAACCTAGTTTAATATCATCTGCATACTTGACCATCTGAACATTAGGTAGCTTAGGAATAAATGAAAATACCAGGTTGAACAATACTGGAATTAGAACTGAGCCTTGGGGGCCCCTTTGTTCACTTCAAGTCAGCTAGATGTGAAATTTCCTATCCTTACACACTGCAATCTACCACAAAGCCAGTAGCCACCCAGTGAACAATGTATGGATTAACTTTGTGTTTGAGCATGGCATTAATGATAGAAGAATGGGGGACACTGTCAAAAGCCTTAGTCATATCCAAACAGACCATCACTATTGACATGGCCATATTTAATGCAGTTGTCACCGGGTCATAAAATTCAATTAAATTAGTGACCGTAGAACTTTTTTCATGAAGCCATGTTGAGTGAGGTCCATTAAACATCTCTGAAAGGTTATATTAAGAAAGGAAAGTAGAGACCTCGCAAAATCCTTTCCCACCAGTGAAGTAAGACTGATGGGTCTATGATTACTTATTTTTTCATTGGGCCCCCCTTATGAATTGAAATTCTGTCTGCAAATTTCCAACTAGCAGGAACAATGCCAGAATACAAGTCATTAAAAAAACTGAGTGATAGTAGCTGAAATATATTTACTGCAATATGCCCAGAAAATGTCTAGAATATTATGAAGTCCCATACCACTACCCTGTTTAATATGGCTCAAAAATGCTCACACAAAAGTCAAATTGAAACCTGGGCACATGCAATGGTCTTCTATTAAAATTATAATGTCAGACACTTCATCAAACAGTGTAGCATTTCACATTGAACAGAATTGGTCAGAAAGATTTAACCTTATTACTTATGTATCTAACATAAGAATAACATTTCTTAGAAGAAGGACTACTAACTAAATTATCTTCAGATTTAATTTTTGCTAATTTCAAAGAGGCATTTAGCATTCTGGAGACTAAGTTATAGGGCCATTTTAAATCATTTCTCTTCAACCTCTTCCAGAGTCTGAATTTCTCCCTCTTCTTTCTCAGAATATTTGCATGACCAGTATTCCACCATGAAGGTGTAGTCCTCAGTAAACTGTTAGTTGTTTTCTTACATCCATACAAATTAACTTTTATAGAGTTTGCTAACACAAAAGCATTAACTTGACTTATGTGGTCATATGGATCATATAACTTGGAGAGCATATATCTCACAAATATCCATCATAACATTTATACAATATATTGTAAACTTTGATGAGTAATTGTATGTACTGTGGCAAGAATGACCTCCTGTTATTCTTTGTGTGTCACCTTTCAGAAGAATTGCCATTATATTAAATCCTGATGATGTATAGCAGGAATGCTAATTGTGATGTTGCAAACAGATGTGAAAAAGATGATTGTGTCATGCTAATGCTATAACAGCTTTATCCCTTGCTACACATACCCATTACAAGTGTTACTTTGCAATACAAGGTATTTTTTTTTTAATTTTTATTTTTGTGTTACCTTTTGCATTTGCACTCCACTTAGTAATGCTCAGACATGATTTACTACCTAAGGAAAAAAGTGGAAAATTTAATTTTGTCTGCCTTCTGTAGTGCAAACTAGCCTGGTGCCATTGTGCAGCTGTCAGCACTCTGGATAGTATTCAGTGATGAAAATACACCTTTCAGGTAACTTTCTCTGTGGAAAAAGGTATATGTGCACTCAGCTTAGTGAAAGAGGACAGCTGATGCACGGTTTGAATTCAGTTTGTAGATAGCTTTACAGGGGGTATGGATACATAATGACACACATTTTGTTTTATCATTGTGTTGTTTAAAACTCAACTATTCTCAGTATTGCTAATAACATGTGCTGTCCCTTTTCCCATTATTTAGTGTTACCTAAAGTCCTGACAATGTGTGCCAGAGATCAAAGTTCTGATGTCGCAAGGAGATGAATGTGTCACTGTAACGCACTTCTTGCTGAAGTCATTGTTTGATATACCCTTTGAGTCATTTCATTCTCCTTTAAATTTTTCATTTTTTAATACCTTTTACATTTCTGTTGTGTGGCTGTCATCACTCTGGATAGTACTCAGTGAATAAATTTCATCTGTTAGGTGACTTTCCTTGCAGCACAAGATGTAAATACAATGATCTTACAGAGCAAAGACTGGTGATGCAGAGTTCAAATCTAGTTCACAGAGGGGGGTCAGAACACCATTTGTCACAACATTTTTTTATTAGGATTGTAACAATAAATGCAAATGAATATTGTAACTATGTTTATTGCAATAATATATCATTACTGCTTGCTATACAACCCTTATATGATGTGTGCAACTTATGTTAAACATGACAATGATGATTTTTAATTTAGACTGCACATGCATAGGTATGATGTGCACAAACTATTTTGTTATAATTATTATGAGTTATCACATATCATAAGTATGTGTTTATGACAGTATATTTTGTGAAGTATGTGTATAACCTAACCATGTATTACTCAGGTTATGCAAATGCCTGCATCTGAAATGTATTTACATGCACAAATACTGCCTTTTGCATATAAATGCTGTCCCATGACTAAGTTAAGTCATAGACATAAAAACATCTTTGAAGTGTATCTCCAGTCATTGTTACATTAATATACCAGCAATTACCATGTTAAAAAGTAAGTTTTCATGTAGCACTGACAGTTAATAAGCAAAGTTTAACATTTCTTCCTTTTATTTCTCATGGATTTCTTTCCCAGGTGGTAGTACTCAGTCATATTAGTGTGTAACTCCCAACAGTGTCACAATTGCAACCAACCATGATTATAACAAACACCATAAAGCATGTCACTTCTTCTTCTTCTTTCAGCTCTTCCCAGTTAGGGTTCACCACAGTAGATTACCTGTCTGCTCATGATTGGCAGTGGAGATTTATGGTGTTGAGTTGCCAGCCCAGAGCCCAACCTTCCACAGAAGGCATACACATGTACTAACTCATGCCTAGGGCCAATTTAGAGTGTCCAATCCACCTATAGCATGTCTTTGGGATGTGGGAGGAAACCGGAGCACCCGGAGGAAACCCACGTGACCACAGTGAGGATATGCAGACTCCACACAGAAGACACCCCAGCCAGGGATCAAAGCGGAGAACCTCTTCTTGTGAGGCAGCAATGCTAACTGCTGCAGTACCATGGCAGCCCACTATAAAGCATGTCACTGTTTAACATTAAAACATGTGACAATAGTTTAAGAACCACACATGGCCAAATCTCACTGCCATATTTCACTCCTTCTGTGCTTTTGGATGTAAACAGTGGCAATGTGTCTGGTAAACCTTTGCTGTGCTTTCAGTTGTGCAAATGCAGTTGAGAAGGCTGTATGTCTTTGTACACAAGTTGCTACACATGATATTTCAACTGGGCCCCAAATCAGACACATATTTCCATCTTGACTGCTGCAGACATGGCTGGCAATGGTAGGGATGAGGTTCCATTAAGGATGCAAAGATAAAGTGCTGAGGCATCCAGGAGTTTTGTGGCACTCATCATGAAGCACTGCATCCAGAGGCTGCTGCACAGGGGATTAAACCAGGGTTCAGGGTAAGGGTGAGGCTTGGAATAGCTTGGCCAAGACTGTCTTCAAAGAACCTGGCAGCCTATGCATTGGGAAATAATGTCATCACCACTACAGTGACTTGAAAAAGCATAATCAAGACCTATTGAGCCAGTGGGAGGATGAATTTAAGACTACAAACACTCAGTTGTGAATGATATGGCATTAATTAGCCAGTTAATACTTTTATTTATTATGCTTTTGTATATCTATTTTTCTTTTATCTAATGTACAGCTGCAGCACAGATAGCAGAAAGCCATGAGGCACATGAAGACTGACTCCCCTCAGAGAGGCATGGAGTAAAAATGCATCAGGTCTGAATGCAAGGCACAGAAGTATTTTCAGTCCATCACTCTATATAATCTACAGCAGGTATACCTTACATTTTATATCAAGCATACATGCCTGCTCCAAAGGCTCTTGGTGACTTCATTTAGCAATTAATGCATTACCCGAATGTATGTGGGACCAAGATACAGGCGTTACATTGTTTTTCAACAGAATAGGACTTATAAGATATTAAGTGCAATAGTGCATGATATTAACAATTCAGGCTTTGCAAATCCAGTTATTAACTTTGAAAGCATATATCTGATATGGTATAGTCAAATATATGATTCTGTTTGTCACATCATACCATTGTGCTTGATTGATTGTATGGCACATTAATGCCTTCCCATCATCATCATCATGTGGACAAGGTATAATTTTTTTTGTCTCTCCCTACCCCATCTCATATATCTATCTATCTATATATATATATATATATATATATATATATATATATATCGTTTTTTAATGCATCTCTGCTGAAATAAATGACCATCACCACAGGGAGGTAGACTGACCACTGGGGTTCAGCCCACCATACCTCCACAGGTGGCTGGGGCAGCACCACCACAGGCAGCACAGGCACTAATCACTTCCAGATCGCAACTTGTTAGTGATGCCACTTCAACGCCTGTTCTACCTGTTCCATCTGTGTCAGGTAGCTCTGCCCCTGCTTCTGATGCAGTAGTACCCTCTGGAAGCAGTAGTAGTTGAGGTGGCAATTTTGTCACACATCAGAATCTGACAGGACTGGTGCAGGGCATAATGGAAAGGGGCCCTGATGTCTGAATTGGCAGGTTGAAAAGTTCCTGCACTGTATTGCTAAATGATGCTATGTCTAGCACTGACCAAGGCATCAGACATAGGAGAGAGTGATGACAATTCTGAGGGTGAGGACTAGATTATCACTGTGCTCAAGCAGTACATGAATGCACCTCTGAGGTCACCTACCTATTCTCCAATCATGGTGTCCCTCAACCTTTTGTGTCTATTACCATCCCTTTCTGTCTTATGTGTTCTATACGTATGCACCTGCTACCTAACCTACCCTACCTGCCCAAGCTTCTAATTCCTAATTAACTTCCCCCAAATTCCCATTTTTTCCAAAAAACAAAAAATGGACATCTGTCCCATAAAAAAGTTATGCCCCATACATAGCTCTTCACTTTACCTATGTGTCATCTTGACACACTTGATTTAGTCCAATTCGCCATACAATACTATTCTGTTATTGTCACACAGCCCTGATGTGGTGACTCTCCAAAGTCATGACATTGTGTGTACAATACTACAGTTATGTTAAGAGGAAGCGGACATCTATGGTGCTGTCCCACCAATATCTTGCAAATTCCTTTATTCTTTCCCTATGCCCTACCCTCTGCTTGCTACCTCCATTTCACCACTGTCCTATTAACTCATTTTTCAAATGTTTAATCTGGTCAAAAAATAGACTCATACACAACACACATTACCCATCAGAAAACTTTTTCCTTTTGTCCTCAACATTTTCACAGAGGGCATCACACACCAATGCTGAGTAACAGTGAATGCTGTTTAACTTCTAATAGCAAAAGTTGAAGGTCATAGTTTTAGCTTCAGTCTGGTTACTTTTATACAAATGCACTTTTATGGGAATACATAGCAAAGACAGTACTACAACTCCCCCCTGAACATGGACCATACCTGGCCCTAATCTGCCCTTAGTTCGCTCCCAAGTACAGGACTCAAGCTGTTCTTCCAAGTGATCTTGGCAAGTAATATCCTAAGGGCTAACAACAAAGTTTAACAACATATTAAAATAGTTAAACATTTGTGCAAAGTAGTAGATTTTAACTTTATAAACTATAACTAGCTGCTTTTTGTAACTGGGAACACTACAGGATGAGCCTATTTCACCACAGTTACCTACCTGCTTTTGGCTGATTGTTTTTTTTTTTATATTTTATTTTTGCAAAAATGCCAATTCCCACATGGTGGTTTCAACCCACTCCATTCACCCTCGCTGTGCTCGGGCTCACTCCACTCCCCTACCCTACCCCCAATTCCCAAACACCCCAGTACACATACATTTATTTTTAACCACAGCCACACCTACAATACTCCAACCAATCACACATAGCCCCCTCCCATCTATTAGCTACTCCCACTATCTATACTTAATCCCTAACTCACAACACTACTTAGCACATTAGTGTACCCTGCACTATACTGCGGTGGTGGTGCTGCGGTAGTGTTATCACCTCACAGTAAGATGTCCTGTTTGATTCTCAGCTAAAGCGTCTTCTGTGTGGTGACATGCGTGAATGGGCGTACCTTCGTTGAAGGTTGTGCATCAGAGCTGGCAACTCGGCATGTAAAAATCTACTGCCAATCATTAGCGGACCAGAGTTCCACTGTGGTGACCCCTAACTGGGAAAAGCCGAAAGACGCAACAAGTATACTCTGTGCTGTGTTGCCTGCTAAACACACACTACTCTTCTTCACTTTAAACTATCCTCTACTCCTACTATACATCCTGTCCTCATATGAGTCCAGTCTCATACACACATTTCCACCACCACACCAAACGTCAATTGCACCAACATTACTATACAGTCACCACTGGCCTATTACCCCAGCTCTCTTTCACACAACTAATACTGACTATTACACATACAAACTCCTTCCATAACTAACACAATCCACCACCTATCTTGGTCTCTCTAAAATCCTTAATAAATTCACCAAGCTGCTTCAACACATGCACAAGCAATCAACGCATACACAAGCAATTACTACTAGCAGGAGACATCCACCCAAATCCAGGCCTCACAAATTCAAATATGACACAACCTAACCCCCCAAAAACAACCTTACTCTAATTCACCATAGGAAAAAATCATCTCTCCTCCTCCTTAACATTAATGTACATAGTATAGCTAACAAAACCCACAACTTACATGCTCTACTATCCCACTACTCCCCAGATATAGTTATTTAACAGAAACATGGCTAAAACCACACAGCAACAATGAAATTAGCCCTCCCAGGTTGCAATATCCTAAGAAAAGACAGAATAGCCAAAAAAGGAGGTGGTGTAGCCATCCTATATAAAGACCACCTAACAGTAGAACTCCTGCATGCCCTCCCCCCAGATCTAACAAATACTGAACTAATTATAGCCAAACTAGCCATCAACTCCAAAAATCACCTTACATAATAGGTGGATACATCCCACCAGGTAACAACATTCCCACTCTGGAAAAAACCTTTACAATGGTGTACTATATCCCTCCCTCAGGAAACTATCTTAATGGGAGACTTCAACATAAACTGGATTCTATGTTCCTCCCCAAACCCCACTATGCACATCAACCTTTATGGCTATACCCAAATGATCTCAGCCCCTACCAGGACTGATAAAACCATTAAACGTGAATCCATACTAGACTGGATACTAGTTAACACTTCCACCTATCAACCCACTCAGGTAGCCTCCCTGATAATCTAAGTGACCACTGTCCAACATTTCTCTTAAGAAATCAAAACCAAGTATTTCATACAACCACTTTCCAAACAATCAGAAGCAAAAAAAAACAATTTAACCCAGACAAGTTCATCTCTGATCTGGAAAACTGTAATTGGGAACATCTCAAACAACTGCCATTAGATGACAGTACAATTCTTTAATAGCACCTTCCTTGAAATTCTTAATACCCACGCTCCAACTACAAACATCCATGTAAAATCCAGCTATGCACCCTGGTTAACCAAAGGTACTAGAGCAGTACTCAAAGACAGGGACGAGGCCTAGTTGCAGTTCCATAAGAACAAAACCAGCAGCAATAAACAACTCTTCCTGGAACTTAGAAATAAAGCTAAGAAACTAATTAAAGCCAATAAAACTAACTACTACCATAACATCCAATTAAACACCAAAATAACCCACAAAAATTATGGGCAGCTGTAAACAACCTGTTACAACCAGGTAAAAATACCACACCTGTACCTAATACTTCTGACAGCTGTGAAAGCACTGCCAGCAGTTCAATAACTACTTTACAGAATCCATTCATTCCCTGGCAAACAACCTAAATAACTCTACAACTACCACCCCAGTAGTAAACACCAATAACTCCCCACAAAATAACAATAATCCCTTCAAAATAAAACCCGTCCCTACCCACCACATCAAAAAGCTACTAAGAAAACTAAAACCAACTACCTTAGCTGCCGATAAACTCCCTGCAGATGATCTAAAACTAGCATCAGAGGCAATCTGCTACCCAATAACCATACTTATGAATAGATCCATCACCGAGTCATAGGTTCCCATTGTCTGGAAAATATCACACATCATACCCCTGCACAAAGGAGGTAGCTCCTGTGAACTAACTAATTATCACCCCATTGCCATCCTCTCCTCTCTGTCTAAAATCCTGGAAAGAGTCATTCACTCACAACTTATGGATTGCCTATTATCACACAACCTCCTGTCACACACTCAACATGCCTTTCACCCTGTCCATAGCACAACAGCCCTTCTATCCTTCACAAACACTATTAATCAGCTCAGAAACAACTCCCAGATCTTCTCAGCAATATTCCTGGACCTGTCAAAAGCATTTGATATGGTCAATCACCCCAAACTCATAAATGTCCTCTCCTC
Source organism: Protopterus annectens (assembly GCF_019279795.1). Lineage (NCBI taxonomy): Eukaryota > Metazoa > Chordata > Ceratodontiformes > Protopteridae > Protopterus > Protopterus annectens. Next base: position 868,970,895 of record NC_056725.1, on the reverse strand, counting down.
CCGCAACCTCTGCAACACAGCTGTAGTATGGTTCCAAAGCTATTTAACAAATCAACAACAAACTGTCCTTTGGCAAGAGTCCCTCTCACCCCTCCTACCGGTCACCTTAGGGGTATCCAGGGTTCCACCCTTGGGCCTCTTCTTTTCTCCCTATTCACTAATCACCTCCACTCTGCCACCTCCCCCCCCAAGCCAAGATGATACAGTATACTGATGACTTCACTCAGATCTGCTCTGCTTCTTCCCTTAATGACCTGCAATCTATCACCCAGGACACTTTCCTATCTGTAGAAACGTGGTTAACAAACTGCCAACTTTTGTTAAATCCCAATAAAACTAAACTTATGCTTTTCTTCCGCACCAGAAACCCTCCTCCCCACAAACTTTCAGATCTTCTCTAAGAACAAGACCATAATTGCTCCCATTCCCATACCAACCGTCTTGGTGTTGCTATTGATGATAGCCTGAAATTTGATCTCCACATAGACCAATCCATCAAAAAAGTACACAAAAAACTTGGCCTCCTTTATAGAAATAAACAATACCTAACTACAACACAAAATCTACAATTGTTAGAACACACCTGCTATCTACACTTCTATATGCATCCCCTATCCTAACAAACCTCCGTAAAACTGACCTCACCAAGCTAGAAACCTGCTACAGCAAAATCTCCATATTTGCAACAAATGCCCCATATAAATCCCACCACTGTCAGTCTCTCAAGCAATTGAACTGCCTTGAACTCCCTCTCTTACTTTAATTTAATCAACTAACCTTAACCCACAAACTCCTCCATCAACTAGAAAAAAACCCAGCCCTTAAAAACCTAGTCCAACCATATGTCACATCCAGGTTCCTCCATTCAAACAACAATCTACTCCTCCAAGTCACCAAAGCAAAAAACTCAACAGGTAAAGCCCTATTCTCCTTCTATATTTCCAAAGTCTGGAACAGTCCACCTAACCCACTTATGAATTCCTCCTCACCTAAACAGTTTAAAAAACTACTAAAAACCCACCTTACATACTCCTGGCTAAGCACCTGCCACAGCACAGGATAAAGCCCTTACCATCCTCCTTACCTACCTCAACTCTTAACATTGATGCTTACATCAAACTTCCTTTTGATTTACTACTTATGTTTCATCTATCTATGCTTCCTTACTTGAAAACTTCTTGTTTCGAACACAAGTACAACTCCTCAAGATGTTTTGTTCACACATACTAATCATATCTGTTGTAACAGACTTACAAAAATCACCTACTCAATCTTCTGTATAACTATTTATGACTTAAAAACTAAAAAATCCTTTTATGTATCACAAATGCAGCAAATATGTTTTATGTATTTGACATGTATATAGTGATGTTTTTACTCATATGTTTGAAACTATGCACTGTACTGTCTACATTGTAATGTATGAATCTCGTATTTATGTATGTATGTATCTTGGAGCTTTTCACCCCGGGACTCCACTGAAAAAGGATACATGTCCAGATGGACTTTCCCGGTTAGCAAATGTAAAATAAAATAAAATAAATAAAACAGTTTCTCTAACAGTTCTGAGGCTGCTGGATGCAATGAAATAGAGTTTTTTATGTGATATGTTGAAATAATTCCCCTGTTCATCGAATTATGCTTTTGCATAGTGTGATGGATTCAATTACAGCTGTATGTAAAATTATTATTTCATGACATTTTATATTCCTATCATATGATTAACTGCAAATGTCTGCATTTATCTCCATTGACATTACATTAACATGCCATTTATATAGTGCAGCAAGAAAGCATTCGCAAAAACATTACATCCCCAACAGGAAGACTTTGTAAACCACCTTTATCCTGCTTATGTGTTAATCTTGTTTCTGCTCTCTTACCCCTTCTTGCTCCCCAATAACAAGCATTTAATTGTACAGAGCATGACAGCTTAATAATGAGGTTAAACCTAAGAGTAACACATCAAAAAGATCACCCTAAATGTTCCATAAACAAAACTCTTGGTATTTCTGTCTCTCTCTCTCTCTCTCACTCTCTCTGCCTTTTCACTCCTGTGTCAGTAATTTGAAACTGTCCCTTCAATAGTGTGATTTTAAGCATGAGATGCAGGGAGTTCCTTTGTTTTGTGATGAGTAATGCTCAGCTCTGTGGACTAATTTCTGTATACATTCAAGGTTTCTAATCCTGGAATTAGTAAACTGTTTTAGTTACTATTTTATGTGTAACTGTTGACTACTTATTGATTTGAGCCACTGTTATTCTGCGTATGCCAAAATCTACTTGATCTTTGCCTCCCTCTCTCCCTGTCTATATATCTTCCTTTACTGTGTTATTAATCTTTCTCTGGTCTTGTGCACTGTTTAATGTCAGAGTAACTTAAGAGAAATGGAAGGACACAGCCTGTGGCAAAATATTCTGAGGTTTTGCCTTCAGAAGTATTATGTTGCTGCCCTTTTCTCTACTGGGCTTAGTCCCACTGCTCTATCTAAGTCAAGCTAATCTCTTTAACAGGCTGAAGAGTAATGTGCACCACATATCATGTTCTAGTTGCACAGATTGTTAGGAAGTATGCTGCCCAAATGTCCCTGCCTTCATGACAAATGTGTACATTATGACACATAACACTTTAAGATAACACATCTCTCTATCTCTTCTGCGTTGGATCACTTGTTATGCTGCTGGCTGTAATACACATCTTATGTAATGTTAAAATTGTCTTTACTGTGATGAAGCATGATGCCTGCATTCTCTCTTGCCTCATTGTTTTGGGACTGCCACATCAAACCAGTAAAATTAAGTCAGCAAATTAACATTTCCTGTGTGTGTGTTGACATAGTTCATATATTTATAAAATGTGTTTGGCACAGTCAGCCATTTGAATCCAGAAGTATGTCAAAGTCATTCCTAATATCTAATTATATTACTATTATATATGTAAGTGTTGTCAACATATCATAGTAACACACCTTTATCCTGCTTATGTCTCAGTCATTGTTATACTTTCTGACCCTTCTTTCTCCCTATTGGGAACACTTGACTGTACGTAACATGATGGATTACTTAGCATGAAAACCGTAATATTAACACACCCCAAGGATGTTAAAGAATGACACAGAAAAAATATAACATTCTTTGTGTGTCTATATCACTGTCTCCATGCCTGTATGTGTTCCCACTTCAGTTGTTGTGTCTTTATCATCACTTTTTACTGTTTAATATTGATTAGGCTAATGGATGTAATGTACAAATTATGGGATTTTAAAATTATCATGATGGCAATGAAGACTAATACATACAGCCTCCTTTGCTTGAATCTGTTGTCATATTTGAACTTGATGAATTAAGAGCTCCTTTGTTGTGTGACTAGGAAATACTCAGATATGTAGATTTGTTTTGGAATACTGTCAAGGTTCGAATCCAGATATATGCCAAACTGTTTTTGAATGTTTTCTACAACTTCTGTGGGAGCACTATAGACTACTGCTAATTCCCAGTCTAAGTTCAGCTCCTCAAGATATGATCATACATGCACTAATACTTTGCCATCGATAACACAAATGAGATTCCTAATGCTGCTCTTCTGGGGGAAAAATTACTACACCAAAGAATTGTGTCAGTAGGTTGTATGACTTCTGTATGTGTTACAGCAATTTTGAAAATGAGATATCTGCATTTCACAGTGATGTTGACTGAATTCATTCAGTCTGTTAATGTATTTCTGCACTTCAATGGTTACCATCCAGTCTGTTAATGTATGTCTGCACTGCAATGGTTACACTTGTAACTTTGTTACATTGGTATGTAACCTTCACACACATAATCCATCACTGTTATTTAGTAGTGAACAGTCATGTATCAGAAGTGTCTGTTTGTATTGTCACTGCACATTGTGCAAGTATGAGCTCAGACAACTAACACTGACACAATAAATGATTACCATGTGCATGTAATCATCCTGTTGTCTGCATGTATGATTTGAAAAAAATTTACGCCGGATGCCCTTCCTGACGCAACCCTCCCCATTTATCAGGGCTTGTTATATGGGTTGGAGACAGTGGCATTGACAAAAAGGCAGGAGTCAGAGCTTGACATGGCAGAGCTGAAGATGTTAAGATTTGCACTGGGTGTGATGAAGATGGACAGGATTAGGAATAAGTATATTAGAGGGTCAGCCCAAGCTGGAAGGTTTGGAGACAAAGCCAGAGAGGCATGATTACGTTGGTTTGGACATGTGCTGAGGAGGGATGCAGAGTATATTGGGAAAAAGATGCTAAGGATGAAGCTGCCAGGTAACAGGAAAAGAGGAAGGCCTAAGATAAGATTTATGGATGTGGTGAGAGAGAACATGCAGGTGGTTGATGTGACAGAGCAAGATTCAGAGGACAGGAAGAAATGGAAACAGTTAATCTGCTGTGGCGACCCCTAACGGGAGCAGCCGAAAGAAGAAGAATATTTGCATGTAATCATCCTGGGATGAACTGTCATGAATGTTTGCTTGACAATCCACCATTATACAATTCTGATTGTCACTGACACCCTATACTGTGAAACAGGTACATGTCCCTCACAGTAATGCAATGTGCATGAATGACAGTACATAAATCATAGCAGAGAATTATGTCATTACCTAGGACAAGCACAGTGCTGTTACCTTGGCCTATTGAGACACATGCATTTGTCCCAAAACTTGTGATGTACAGTAGCTGATGCTCCAAACAATGGAGTTCTATACTTACACGTGTGCATTTCACATCATTCACAGCAGACTTCTTCCGTTGCACTTGTGAATCATGTTTTGCTTTCTAGATTGTGTAAGTGGATAGGTAAGGTGTTCAATTCTCACGGTGGTGAACTTGTGGGTGTGTGGTTCTTGTGACAGGTAAGTAAAGTTTCAACAACAGAGGTGCTGTGTCCACTACTACTTGGGAGAAGAATTTAGCTTTGGACACGGCTTCATCAGCACTTTATCACATTTTTAACACAAACATCCTATTTACAACACACTGATGAGGTCATCCTTTCACAAGTGCAGTCTTTCATTCCAAAACCTAGACTTCTTGTATGGAACTTGCAGCTAATACTGTGTTCTTTAAATTGCCTCACTATACAGGTTGGAGGTTCAAACCTCACAGTAGTCAACTTGTCTGTATAGCCTCCTAAATAGACATACTGTATCACCTGACACTCATGGGAAAAATTTTATATGAGAGAGGTTCCTGACCCCTGTATCCCACTTTTATGACAAACATCCTCTCTGCAGGACACCGGTGAGGTCATCATTTCATAAGTGCAGTCTCTCACTGCAAAAAATCACACTTCTCCTGTGGCATGTGCAACATGTACTATGTTCACTGGGTTGTATAACAAACTATGCAGAAGATTCAAATTTCACAGTGGTGTAGTTGTGTGTGCATGTGTATGGCTACAATATCAGGTACTTATAAGTTTCCATTCAGGGGACACTTTTTAACATGAGAGAAGATGCCCACATCTCTTTATCCCACTTTTACCACAAACACCTTTTCTGCATCACACTGATGAGGTCATCATGTTAAAGTCTCTACTGTATAAGTCAGACTTCTCCTGTGGTGCTTGCAGCTAAATATTTGTTCTATCAATTGTATAGCTAGATAGGCAGGGGATCAAATCCATCATTGGTTAACTAACACTCATTATGTTAAGTTCCACTTAGAAAAAGTATTTCCCCTGGCAGAGGGGTGCCCTATAAATGTGTATTACCCCAAGCAATAACCATTCTATCAAAAGTCAAATACATCACAATTGTATCATGAGTTTTTCCTGTAGCACTGGCTATTGATACTGTGCTATCTGGACTGTGCAACAAAAGTGGGAGGAGGTTTGAATCCAGCACTGATTGACTGTTGTGAGTGCATGTTTGTCTGTTTTGCTGTAAAAAGAAGGCTTCTAATGCATGTAGCTATCCATTGCTACTGTGCACTTCAAACACCTTCATATCTTTTTAGAAGAACATCACTGTATTAAAGAATGGAGATGTCATCCATTTAAATGTACACTGTCACAATTGTAAACAAGAATATCAAGTGGCACATATGATTCAGGCAATGTTCTGTACCTTGTGATCTTAGGTAGTCTGTTCAAATCCAGCCATTACTTCTTAGACACACATGTGTCAATATGTCTGTGAATGTGCAGGTAGGTGACTATGCTGTTAGCTAGCTATCTGCTGTGTAGATGTATAGCTGGGGATTCCTATTCTAATAATTTAAGCACATTTTTCAGGCAAAAATGATTTAGTGGATAATTAAGATGCCATGGAATGACATTTGGCTTTACTATAAGGAATACTAAGGTGTTTCCTGTGGCATGAGGTTATGAGACAATGTTCTGTATGCTGTTGCCTTAGTAAGGCATGTGTTTGAATCTTTGATTAATCATACATTGTACATAATTGCCATTCTCCCATCAGAGTGATGACTGCATTATGCATCATGTGGGTTTGGGTATACTGCGATGTTTTGTGAGAGACATATAGCAATAATCTTTTAAAGAAATTACAGACACACATATCCCTTCCAGCAATAACATAATGTCTTATATTTAAAGACCCAAATGTCTCATAGTTTTAGCAACTCTTCCACAGTGTCACATTCATTCTTCACAATATCATATGGCTTCTGTTGTCACACAATCAGGTGCTCAAAATCCACATTGAATGACTGTAAGCATTACATGTCCTAATGCTATAATGCATGAATGACACCCACAACTGTTATAATGTGAACAATTACAGTGGGAGAATCCTCCCCCATTCCTTTTATCACATACAAATTGTTAGCAACACAATCATATGATATCATGAGTTTACAAAGGTGGAGTCTCAGTTTTTTATGACTTTCACTGTGGTGCATGTGTGTTGTCCACATGTTGTGAGCCAGTAGTTTGCTATTCAGTTCCAGCAAAGGGCAACTTTATATGAATGTACTGATATTACACAAACAGCACTGCATGAAGTTATTATTCTTAATCTTTACTTTGGATAAGGAACAATAAACTCATTTTGTAATTTCCTGCTAGTGAATATCATGGTGTGAGTGCTCCTGTGGTACATGCATGGAATAATATAGCAATAACCCACACCTGGGTGTGGGTAATGCTGGATTTACCCACGGTTGGCATGGTTTGGTCACGAGGGTGAAGCGTGGGTTAATCCAGCATTACCCACACCTAGGTGTGGGTTATTGCTATTATACAATGACATTATTTAAGAAAAAAATAATTACTTTTCTTAAATAATGGCATTGTATAATGCCTCCTTGCTGCCCTTCCGCAGCTGTCTGGTATTCTGCGGCAGTTCTGATGTACTGCGCATGCGTATGCCTACGCAGTACATCAGAGCTGTGGGCAAAAGCAATGGAGAAAGCAAGATCTCCATTGCTTTTGACAAACTATCTCGCTATGTTAAATGAGTTTAACATAGCGAGACAGCTCTAAAAAAAGCAACAGAGAAACCAGATCTCTGTTGCTTTTTAAAGTGTCTCACTATGTTAAATGGGTTTAACATAGCGAGACAGGTTGTAAATAGCAACGGAGATCTTGCGTTCTCCGTTGCTGTAAAAAAAAAAAGAGAGTTATACTAATGGAAAAAGTCCGGGAGACCGGACCTTTTTCCATTACTATAACTCTGATTTACAATGTGCACGCTGACCAATCAGCGTGCACGTTTTTGAATATTAATGGGGGGGGGGTCATTTTATAATTACATATATAGCATATCTACATAGACAGAGTGTGTTTCAATTTCAGGACAATGTTGTACAAGCAAAAGGAACAGGCTTCCTTGGCCAAGAAACAATGATATTGTACTGCTCACAGTTGTGTGAACATTAACATAGTAACTATTATGTCATGATTCTAACAAAATCATACTGTACAAATTATCCTTATGTCCTTTATTACATTACAGATTTATTTTATTTTATTTATTTTATTTATTTTTATTACAAATACATTAATTCAATGTATTTGTTTGACAAGATCCATTGCTATGTCATGTGACAGATGCAATCAATACACAGCTCTGTAGAGTGAGTAGCATGATCGTTAGGGGTCTGAATCTGGTAACATGTTTGTGTAAGATAACTGTATCAGACAGGAGTAGCTTAGATAATGCAAGTGTTTATGACACAGTCAGAGGGCAACAAATTTAAGGCATAACCCTCCAAAGTAGGGGATCAATACCCATTACAATGGGGCATCCCAAATTGATATGCATCTTTCTATCTCCTCTGGCATGTGTTTGGATCTGGCAAGTTACAAACGTTGAGTATGCTATTGACTGTTCACAGGGATTACTTAATTTCCAAATAAGAATTGCATGTCTTTCTTAGAAATTTATATATGACTGCAATTGTTTTCATAGTGTACACTTTGCACAACATGATGCCTTACATAGGATTTTTTACTATATGGCATTATGCAGTATTATCATAAAGTGTAATTGAGCCTGTTCTAGGATACTTTCTTGTGTGTTTGTGTTTCTTACATGATGCTATGATAGCGTTTGCCGCAATTTCTTGTGAGCAGGCCCAGTACAATAATATAGTGCATGTGTTCCATTTACAAATGGAGACCTTGAGCTACTGCAATGTCATCAGATCTTTGTTGTCATTCGCAACATATATTTTTAGTGTTTTTATATTACTGTAAGCAATAAAAATAAAGCACAAGCCACACAGAGATAAATGCTTCAAAACCAATTGCAATTAGAAAAATAAAAAAGTAAATGATGGCACTTAGGAGTAACCCAGCATATAAAGCAGTCTTCAGCATCAATATAGTCCCAATAGGAAGGGAGACGTCTATACTGTTATAACATCCAAGAAATAATCCATCATAGATAAAACCAGATATATTTATTTAGGTATATAAAAAAGGTAAGCGCTTTCGCCAAAAGGCTTCCTCAGACCTTTAACAAACATTGGATTCAGTAACTGTAATCTATGCAAATAGCCCCTAATATAAAGAATTGGGAACCAGATTATTTATTATTACTTCAATATGAAAGTATTTCTGTTTAAAGTGTTTCTTTGTAACATAATCCCATTTGACTGCATTAACTGAGTACATTTTCCCAGCTTACCCTCCCCTCATAATTATATCTGCACTATTTATTTTTTATTTTATTTTATTTTATTTTACATTTGATGACTGGGAAAGTCTGACTGGACACAGGTCCACTTTCAGCAGAGGCCTGAGGAGAAAAGCTCCACATATAAAACATAAACAAAAACAAGAACAGTAGTACATTCCCATACAATCATATTGGAACATATTTAACATTTTTACATAAGTGAAGTATAACAAAACACCTTCTGAATAACATTGTTTGGAAAAATAAGTAATTTAAAAACCTTGTTTGTTAAGAATGAAGTAGTTAATAGATAAGTGGTGAAGCTTCTGCAGAATCATAGCAGTACTGAAAGGAAAGTGAGTTAATCGGGGGGGGGGGGGTCACAAGGGCACAGCCAATTGGTAGAGTAGTGGGTATTAAGTAGTTTCTTGAATAGTGAGACAGAGCTGGTAGAAGTTATGTGCTTTGGGAGTGAGTTCCAAAATTTAGCTATTGTACAAGCAAAGAGAGCTTTGCCTGCTTCATTCTTGTGCTTGATGACAGTTATGAGATTTTGGTCTGTAGATCTTAAGGTACAGGTGGTGGTGTAGGGCTGTATTAGCTCCTGTAGCGCTGGAGTTTTGTCAGGGTGGTAGTACAGTTTATGGGCTATGAAGAGTTGTATAATTAGTAGTAGTTGGGGCAACTCAAGCCAGTTGAGCTGTTTGAGAGAGAGACAGTGATGGGATCTATATGAGGTGCCAATGGCAAACTTAGCAATCTTGTTATAGCAAGATGCAATTTTGTTTTGTTCACTTTGGCGAGAATTAGTCAGGATTGGGGAGGCATGCAGTAGGGTGGATAACAGGTGAGTTCTTGTGACAGCAGCTTTGGTGTAGCTGGTCATGAATTGCCTGTTCCTATACAGGAGACCCAGTTTTTTGTTTACTTTTTTGATTGTTTGTGCTATGTCTATGTCAAATTTGAGATTGTTGTCAATTACTACTCCTTGGAGTTTGGTGTGTGTTGTTGAGGTGATAGTGGTGTTGTCCCTAGATTTTATGGTGAAGTCAGCATTTGATGGAGAGGATCTACCAGGACTGAAGAGAATAAGTTTTGTTTTTTAGGGTTTAGTAGAAGTTTAATGCTAGAAAACCATGTTTCAGCCAAAGTAAAGTTATCCTGTGTTATTGATTGAAGTTTGCTTAAGGTTGGGGCGGCACATATGATGGTGGTGTCGTCTGCATATTGCACTATAGAGGCAGAGGGAGAGGAAGCTGCTATCTGATTTGTATATAAAGAGAAAAGTAGAGGCCCAAGTATTGACCCTTGTGGAACTCCTATAGTTACAGGTAGAAGGAGGGGATAGTTGGTCCTGCCAAAGCACTGCTTATTGTCGGCCAGATAGATAGTTATTGAACCATGATATGGTGACGGAGTTTATGTTGAGGGTAGACAGAGTTTTGAGAAGTATGTTGTGGTTGACCATATCAAAGGCTTTAGATAAGTCTAAGAATACAGAAGATACAAAAAGGCCTTTGTTTCTGTGAGAATTGACTATATTGGTATAAGACAGTAGGGCTGTTGTGGTACTATGGAAAGACCGAAAACCGTGTTGGGATGTTGATATAAGGCTATTTTTAGGAGGTATTGCATTAGCTGGGAATGTACCACCCTTTCTAAAATTTTTGATAAAGGTGATAAAATTGCAATTGAACAGTAGTTGGTCAGTTCAAGGGAGTTGCCACCTTTGTGGAGTGGAATAATATGAGATATTTTCCACAGGTTAGGTATTTTACATTCAGATATGGATCTGTTTATGAGGATAGATACAGGGTAGGATATGGTTCCAGTTGATAGTTGAAGGAAATCAGCTGAGTGTTTGTCAGCAGATAGTGTGGTAGGTTTTAATTTTTTGAGGAGTTTAGTAATAAGTTGAGTGGGTGCTGGAGACAAGGAGAAGCTAGATGGAGACTGTTTTTTAGTAGGGGTAGTGGGGGTTAGAGAAAGGATGGGGTTGGTGGTGTTATTTAGGGTATTAGAGAGAGCTTGTACTGTTTCAGTAAAGAATTTATTGAATTGTGTTGGGGTATCCTCATTGTTGGTTGGTAATATAGGTGTGGGAGTGCTGGTTTTACCTGGGTGCAGTAATTTATTTATAGAGGCCCAGAATTTCGGAGGGTTATTAGTGTGTCTTTCTTGTAAAGTTTTGTTGTATTTGGCTTTATCAAGTTTAATGAGTTGTTTGGTCTTATTACGGAGTGCAGAGTAGTTTTGTTTTGAGAAATGGTTCTCAGTTGATGATATTGAGCCCAGACTCTGTCTCTATCTTTCATTAAGGCTTTAGTCTCTTTTATTAACCAGGGGGCATAGTTTGTTTTAAGTCTGATAGTTTGGGCTGGTGCATAATGACTCAGGACATTGAGAAAGCTGGAGTTAAAGTAATCTACAGCTTCATCAAGGGGTAGATGTTTTAGGGGGGACCAATTACAGTGTTTGAGTTCGTTGTTTAGGTCCTTAGCTTTGAAGTTCTTTTTGTTATGAACTATTCTAAGGGTGGATTGGCTAGAATGGTGGGATTTATTCCTAATAAGATATGTTGGTTGGTGGTCACTCAAGCTGTCTGGTAGGCAGCCTGATTGGTGTGCGAAGGAGGGGTCAGACAGAAGTATCCATTCTAAGATGGAATGACGATTAGATTTTTTATTGATTCTAGTTGGGGTGTCTATGATTTGTGTAAACCCATGAAGATTAATATGGGTAGAGGGGTTGTATTTGGTACAGTTGGTCCAGTCTATGTTAAAATCTCCTAGGAGTATGGTCTCTTGTGGGTGGGAGATAGCCACCCAGGATAGAAGGTTCTCCATGTTGGCAATGTTGTTTCCTGGTGGGATGTAGACACCTGCTACAACTATATGTTTGTTAGAATTTATTTTTAATTTAGCAATAATGAGTTCAGTATCATTAATTTCTACAGGGGAGTAGCTAACTTGTTCCAATAAGATGATTTTGATACATTATGGCTACACCTCCTCCTTTATTCCCTGTTCTATCCTTCCATATAATATTGTAGCCAGGGGGTGTAATTTCATAATCATGATGTTCTGGTTTAAGCCAGGTTTCTGTGAGTATGGCTAAATCTGGTTTATAAAAGGCCAATAGGGCAAGGAGGTCTTGAACTTTGCTAAGTATAATTCTAACATTTATGTTTAAGAATAGAAGAGAGTGGTTTGTCCAGTTGTTGAGAGGATTTGATTGGTTTAGGTTTGTATGGGGAGAACAGGTGGGTCCTGGGTTAGGATGCATATCACCGCAGCAAGTGAGTTTTTGGGATAGAATTAGGTAGAGCTTAAGTAGTTTATGTAGTATTTTATTTTGTTTTTGGGACGAGTAGGGGAAATTTCATTGATTGTTTTATTATTTATGTAGGAATATCGATGGGTTGGGGCAAGGTTGTGTGGAGATAGTGGGAAATGTTTTAGTCTTAGTGAATTGGTTATAGTGTTGGTTTGCCCCTGAGTTGAGCTGGTGAAATCTTCTAGTTGTGTGTGGTAGGATGTGAGTATGGAAAATGACAGAAGGAGAAGCATAGTTACTATGTAGAGTGCTACTTTTGGATGTAGGAAGGACATTGTGTGTTTTAGTTGTTCCTATTTTATGCAACTTTTAGTGATAGGAGGGGTGGGGAGTGTTAGACCTAAGACAAAGGTGCAATATTTGGCTGTAATGAAGTATAAGATAAAGAAAATGGTTACTGTTTAGTTACAGATTTAGTGGGAGAGAAGATATACTGCAAGCAGATTAGCTATTTAAATGTGTTGCAGTTCCCTTGAGTTGCGTGCGTATAAGTGGTGCTTAATGTTCCCTGCATTTACTTCTTGTAATTAACTTGCCCTTTCTTCATATCAGCTGCCTGAGTGTGGTTGCCTAATAGGTTTGCCCACAGGCAAGCAGTGTTGTTTACAATGTGTGCTCATGCTTCCCAGCATTGTTTTATAGCAGCCAACACTGCTGCTGGCCATGAAACGGTGCTTGTAAACATGTAAGTGCAATGAACACTATGCATATTCAATGAGTCCTGCTGCTCATCATGCTAACGTACTGTAATCATGTAGGCCTTGAGTGAAGCCTACATGATTATTAATGAATACCAGGCCATATGCGCTAAGTGCAAGTTTTAGGAACTGATGAGTTGTTTGAGGCACTAGGGTGTGACTAATGACATTAGATGGGCAGGGATTACACTTCATGTTGGTGCAAACTGTCATTCAAATGGCTGTATGTTGTTTTGTCTTTTTAACTATATTATGATTTAGGTTAGTCTAGGGTCATTTGCTCATTACCACAGCAAGCTTGGGACTGCTGATGAGTGCTGTGGACTGCGGAGCTGTCTGCAGCATGTTCATGTCAGTCTGGCCCTTGTTCATGATCATCCAAGAACAATGTATGCCCATATGTGGCTGTACACATTTGTATATTACTAATATTCATAGAGCTAAATGAAAAAAGGCCTAATTTGAATAAAGAACATGCAAATGGACCTGACTTTATCAGGAAAAGTTGAATATCACCATATTAATTTGCCAGTACTCGAGTTGGGCAGCAAATGTCTTAAGATACTGCAGTCTTTTTCAGGTAAGAAAATAATTTAAAAAAATTATAATTTAATGAGAAACACTTAAAAAATATGTAGAATTAGTGAGTTAAAGTTAAGAAATGTTACTTTTACAAATATGATGTGCATGTTATGATGGCAATGAATGATGCTGTAATTACTGTCATTTAGAAGTTGGATTGCAGTACAAAATCAGTAGAATTGATTAGTGATCACTGAGAATATCATTTAGTGACTATGCATACATGGTAGATATGCAATCATTTAATTGTGAAGTTCTGAAGTGGTAAGGATACTTTGTTCAGTCAACATGCATATGTCTTTACTAGATTTCTGAGTGAAACTGATGAATAAAAAATGACAGTATTATGAATACATGACAATGTTATAGGGTAGAGAAAAGGTGAATTATGTGATTATTTTAATGATCTTAATACAATGCAAGTAATGTATAGCAATTTTACTTGACGACTGAGATGTCTGAATATAATTGTGAGGTTTGTGCTAGCTAACATTTTTCATGAGGGTGACAGGCATACTTGGCCAGGGTTTTGTAGTTTAAAAGCTGATTACACCAAAAACCTTTCACTTTGTAACTATGGTCCTTTTATAAAATGCAGTAATGATGTTAAATAAGGGATCAAAGAAGAAGGATAACTTTAGCCATGAGGAAAATTGCAGTCTCATGGCAGCCATTAAGCCATTTAGGAAACTTTGATTTGGTAAAGGGGGGCTCAAACAAACTGAAAGGACCAAAGCCTGGAATCAAGTACTTTTCAATATTAATGCAGTCAGTGTCAGAAACTAAGCATTAGCACAGTGCAAGAAGATGGCAAATGATATGGTAGGATGTGATAGAAGCAAGGCCAGGCAGTATGCAATTAATTGTCAGTACCACTAGGGTGGGCTGCAACAATTATTCAGTTAACAGCAGATGAAGATGAAGAATAACTTCTATCCATGCATGGGGATGAGTATGACATAGAAGATGGGTGGTGTCAACACTGGGCATTGCCAATGTTTGCAGCAGCAACATTTTCCACTCATGAAGGTTGCTTTAAAAACAGTAGCATATATTTATATAGCGAACTGAATGTTGACAGGAATGGTCACATTAAACACATGACAATTAATTATTAATAGGAGAACCTTGTACATCAACACTGGATGGCAATGAAGACAGTGTGTATGGTAAGTGCCCCACTCATCCCTTCATAAGCATACAGTAGTGTGTGCTATTTTATTATTAGTAATGTCTTCAAATCATTTTTACAGGGTCATAAACAGAAAAAAAGACAGTTCTACTATACCAGTACAATATATTTGAAAGATATCAGCAACAGAATGGGTGTCGGACATGATGATGTTCATGATAAAATTATGACATTTATGAAGCAGCCTGAGGAAAGTGGCAGGCAGTCCCCAAGTTTAATGGCAGGATCTCAGGTCCTACAACATGTTAGTAACTCTGCAGGAAGTGACAGTGCAAATAAAGTCATGCACATGATGACATTACACTTAACTCTTGTACCAGAGGAATGATCATGCACCTCAATGTCAGTATCTCCAAACCTAGATGAGCACTTTCAGGATGATGGCAAATATTCAGAGGTAGCAGTTTCCATAGACACAACTTTACAAAGGGGAACCAGACACAGGCATTTGTCACAACTAACCTACAAAACATGTAAAGCATTGGCTGCCAAGCAGGAAATGTGCTGTGACATTGGTAGGGCTCAGAGCACTGCCACATCGAGTCAGCTGGAAATGATCAGAGTCCTCCAGTGCATGCATGAGTATTTCCAGCACTACTTGGAAGTAGCACAGAGTAGGAATATTGCCATTCTCTTTGTGTCATGTGTAGAGATGGGAGCAGTTTGAAACATCTCTGGTGTCTGTGGAATGACAAGATTAAGCCTGATGAGCACTATGCCATCTCTCAACCAGAGAATTCCATCCAAAAGTCAGAACTGTGGTCTAAAGAGATCTCTTTAACTGCCAGTCAGTGAGCTCTGCTCTTTCAGATGGTGGAGAAACTGTGCTGTCCGTCCTGTTTGGTCACTGGAAGAGCATTTTCTGGTTTAGAGTACGAGTCCACTGCTAAATGTATTACCACCAAAATTGCCCCTGTCAGGTCCATTCTTCTTCCAGCTGCCCCAATGGTGATGCAGTAAGACAACCTCTTCTTTTCTATAGTCCTGGTTTCAAATAGTTCCTCACTGTTTTCTCTAGTTTGTGACTGACAACATTCAGGCTGGATACATGTTCCTTTAGGCTGATTATGGCGAGTTTGGATGCAGTGGCTCCATTAATATGTTCATACTAGGCTGTTTCAGTGATGGTTTGTATCCTAGCCAATGATCCCATCTGTTTCCCAAGGCAAGAATTAATATCAGACCCTGACTAGTTTCATCCCCTTTCCATAAGGACATAGGGACCAGACTGGCCCCATCTTCTCATCCAGGTTATGCTTAAAAAGTGTCAAAGAGCTACTCTGCTTTCTATAAGGGTAGTCTACACTATAATGGAGGCATCCTTTCCAAAAGTTAGATATCATGCAATCAGGTTCCATTTATGTATCAGTGGTAGTTTAAGTCTCTTGATAGTGTGTTAGGGGTAGCATTAGTTTTATGGATATGTAGGATATTGTATAGTAACGGGTCTTTTGAGCCTCTATTGGCCAGGCAGAAATCTCCTGTCAATAGCTGGTTGGAAATATAAAACAGTGAGAGTGCTTTAAGGCCATCAGGGTAACACAAGGAGGACATTCTCTTGATTTTTTTGGTAGAGAATCACTGTGGCCTCCTAAGTTGTGTCATATGCCTAGCTAAGTACATACCAAAGGGGCATTATATTCTCATACTGGTCCTATAATGGAGGAACAGAAGGAGAAAATTATTTCCTTGGCTCTAGATGATATGCTCCTACTAATTAATCTGGCTGTATAAAAGAGTTTCCTAACAATAGTAGTTACATGGTGGTCAAAGGATAGTTCATTGTCAATGAAGGTGTCCAAGTCCCTAAAGACTGAATCAGTTTTAGGTAGTTTCACATATATGATAAGAACAGTACAACCCACATTTGCAAAAGAAGAAAATGCTGCCTTTTTGGCATTTAGTTTGAAGTTGTTGTCCAAGTATCAATTCTTAACATGGGTTAGACCCTCCTGGAGAATACAAAGGTCACCTGGGGTATTTATGATAGGTTCAAGTTTGTAGTTATCAACAAATTTCCTCAACCACAGGCTTTTGGTGTTGGTTATACCATCATAGGAGTTTATACCAAAGAGGAATTGTCCAGGGCTGATCACTGGGGGACAACACTAGTTATCACTCTTTTAGGTGAGAATGTGCCTGAGAACATATAGGGTAGCATTTAATAGAATTAGCTTTTCAGTGATGCCCAAGTGTGGAATGGTATTGAAAGCTTTAGCCAAGTCCAAGTATGCTGTATGAACCAATTTACTTGTGTTTAAAGCTTTAGTAACTTGTTCAAAAAGTCCACCAGGTTTAAGAGGCAGGATCTGCTTTAAACAAACCCAAATTGGATAAAGTCCAGCGTTTGAAGCCTCCTTATGTCCTTGTTTATAAGACTCATAATTATATGTTCTATTTCCTTACAGATGAGACTGGTAAGGCTGAAAGGTCTATAATTTGACTGGGTCAGTCATTAGTCCCCCCTTGTGGAGTGGAATGACTAGAGCAATTATTGGTACTTCTGGAACTAATCCAGTGAAGAGGCTGAGATTGAATAGAAATTATAAGGAGTCAGCAAGGCAATATTTGGTATTGAGAAGAAGGCAACCTAAAACATTGCCAGGGACCGTGAATTAATACTTTTTACTTTTGGAGAGAGTGGTTAGGGCTTGTTCTGAAGTGATTAGGGGTGTGACATAGGCATGCTCATATGCTGTGAGTGATTTGTAGGAGATGGGAGGTGAGGTGTAATGTGATAGCTAAATTTGTTTTCTGATATGTCTTCAGTTGTTGAATATGTGATGTTGCTTTATGTTAACTTAAAGCATTGCTGGTTATTATTTCCTAGGCTCCTGACATAACTTCAGAAGTCTTTATGTTTATCCTTAGCATAGCTAACAATTCACAACTCATACTTGTTCTTGGAAAATTTAATGTTAGTTTCTAAGTTCTTTGCTGATTATTTTGAGCCCTTCACTAGCTGATAAAGTGTTAAGCTTGCTTTTATGGGTTTTACCAAATGTTACACTATATTAATGGCTTATGGGGATCAAGGGCTCAATGCTAACTTGGAGATGGGCATAGTATTTATTCATGAAAACAGCAGCATGTGAGAAGGATAGTCTAGGTGAGTAGGGTGTTTGAACATTGGCTGTAGATGATTGTCCCTATTAATGTGGCAACCCTACTCCATGTGGAAAAAATGGTAAAAGGGGTTGTGGCTGGGTGGGTGGATGGATGGATGGATGGATGGATGGATGGATGGATGGATGGATGGATCAGTTAGCAGGAGTATGTTGGTCTTTAACTAGTCTTTCCAGGTGGATGGATGGATTTTGAGATGGCTCAGATCTTATACCTAGAGGAAATGTTACTGCACAATGGTTAGATTTGAACAGTAATTTGATGTGTCAACTATGAGCACACGGGTCTACATTTCTGAGAATGAGATTTAATATTTTTGACTCCTTAAGTGGGATTTGGACTAGTTCATCCAATGTAGGTTCCCCAAGATGGTAGTGTTTGGTTCTGTGGTGAGGGATGTCAGTTTTCTAAGATATACCTCATGGTCTAATGGTGTTATATAGAGGTGGTATGGTAAGTGGTTACTATATGATACCTGGTATTGTTTATCATAAGAAGAATGTAGAGGTGTTCTGGATCATCACAGTACCACAGGTACACCCCCACCAGATGCAATGTCCAGTTTGGCATTTGGACTGAAAAAAACTATTAGGCATTAAAATCCTGCATAAATGGGCTGTTTTTGTTGTTCTCAAACCAAGTTTCAGTAACTATGCATCTATCAGTATTTTAAAGGTTAGGAATCCCTGTTAGGACTTTAACTTTTAGTTTAGGCTTCTAGCATTAAGCAGTACTACTTTTACATGATTTTATTGTGGTTGACTATGTGTGTAATTTGTGGAGACTGACTTTGCCTAGAAAAGATGCTATGGGGGAGGAAAACATCTTAGCCAATATACAGAAGCCACAAGGAGTGAGAGGGAGACAGAGAGAGAGAGAGAGAGAGAGAGAGAGAGAGATGAAGATCATGCCTAGCAAAGCAGCTGGGGTGTCAACCACCTCATCCCAGGCTGACATCTATTGGATTCCCTGAAATGACACCAGTAGTTAAGCCAAAAATGAAGGTCAATTAGCTTTTTGTTTGTATTGTGGCATCATTCTTATCAAAGGAAGCACTCTGAGCAATACTAGTTTCACTGCCTTCCCAGAGGCATATTTTTAGAGCTACATCATGTCCTTCTTCATAGGAACCAAGGAGGTGCATCTCGGTCCTTCATGCCCTCATGCACAGTGATCAGGTGATATGTGTACCTGGGGTGAAGGGACATAAAGGCTTTGGTGGCATTGCATATCCTGGTACCTGAGAGGCTGCTAACCATTATCCTGCCTTTGATCAGACTGGTGAGTGGAGCATTGGTGTGTATACGTATGGTGTCACCTATAATTAAGATGTTGCCAGATGTAACAGCTTGGTCTTGCTGACATAAGGGCTTCTATGCTCTGCTTATGTGTTTCTGGTTACTGCGTCTATTTCCTATTAGTGTCAGAGTGAGCTAAAAACTAATGCCTTTTGGCTTTCCCCGGTTAGGGGTCGCCACAGCGGAATTCCAGTCTGCTAATGATTGGCAGTTGATTTTTACAGTGCTGAGGTGCCAGCCTGATGCCCAACCTTCAAAGAAGGCCCACCCATTCACGCATGCACCTACCTGCATGTCTTTAAACGTCACTTGACCACAGGAAGGACATGCAGACTCCACACAGAATGTGCTCCAGCTGAGAATCAAACTGGAGAACCTCTTGCTGTGAGGCAGCAATGCTAACCTCTCCACCACCCCATATGTTGATTACAAATTGATGATGCTAGATTGCATATAGGAGATAAATTTGAGGATTTCGGCTGATGCCTAGTCTGTGGAGCCTTAAGAGGCTTTGGTAAAGATTTTTAATAGCACCAATATGGTTGCTTAGAGTTTATAATCTAGCTGCTGCATAGGCATGGGTAGGGGTAAGACAGTACTGAGTTCACTGCATGCAGCTGGCTGAAAGAGAGAGAGAGAGAGAGTGAGAGAGAGAGAGAGACCTCTAGTTGATTTATATATTTACACCTCTAACACATAGAGTGTAATGGGTTTAGTAGGTGCTCATTATCAGTAAGCATGAGGCAGTCCTACACTGACTTAGGATTCCATGGGGTACTCTATTTGATTCTGGTCACATTATTGAGAAATGGGGTATTTCATTTGGCATAGAAAGAGGCTATGGTTATCCCAACTTTGAAGAAATTATCTTTAGATCTAAATAATTTAAACACTTACTTCCAACCTCTAACCTCCTCTTTTTTTGGGAAAGGTTATTGAGAAGATTGTCTTCAAGGAACTAGAGACTTATTTTAAAGTGAGTGGACTGACTGAGCCTTTCCAGTCAAGTTCTCATACTTACCACATTTCTGAAGTCTAACTTATTAGAGTAATTAACAGTCTTCTGGTGGCAAGAGAAAAACAGCACTGTACAGTGTTGTTCCTCCTGGGTCACTCTGTTACATTCGCCACGGTAGATCATGGATAGCATCCTGACAGAACATTTGTCCTTTTGCAGTGGTATTTCCACTATGGATTTTGGCCGGTTTACCTGTTTAATTGTACCCATAAGGTCTGTCCCAAACTTAATACTTCATGTTTGCACCATCCTGACTGTGGAATACCACAGGGGTCTGTTTTGAGCCCTTCATTATTCATTGTGTACGTGCTTCCACTTGGAGATCTGTTACTGAAAGGGGATTGTCATTCCTAGATCTACTTGTCCTATCAGCAGGAACATACTTACACCATGGCTGATGATCTTGAAGCCATACACACTTGGCTAAATGGAAACTGACTAAAGTTGAACACTACCAAGATGGAGGCCTTGGCTTTTCATGCAGCTTTGAGAAACTCCTCTGTGATACCATTGCCCAGCTATACTATGTTAGTGGTGGCAAGCATGAAGTTGGCAGTACAGTGCAGAATCTTGACTTTGCTATTGACTCATAGACAACATTTTGACATCAGGTGTTGGCTACAGTGAAATCATCCTGTTTTCATCTAAGAAACATCTCTAGGATTAAGTGTCGGATACTCCAAGCAGATCTCTCAATTGTTGTTCATGCCTTGGTCTCTTCTAGATTGGATTACTGCAATACCCTTTACTTGGGACTATAACACATAACATAATTGCCTACTAATGACAGAGAACTCTGCAACTAGACTACTTACTGGTACATCATATTACCAAAATATTATACCTGTTCTGCATGGCCTTCATTGGCTTCCTATTCAATATACAATAATTTACAAGATTCTAATGTTAGCTTACTTTTCTACTTATGACCTGAGTCCTTGTTACCTGAAGGAGCTCATTGTAGCCTACTGCACTATTCAGGTTTTGTGCTCAACTTCCAAGGGAATGCCAGGAGTTCCAAGACTGAACCTCGAAATTTAGGTTCCTTTGCTTTTTCCTGTTAAGCTCCATAGCTGTAGAATCCAGTACTAAGGTGGCCCAAATAATACTCATTATTGACATGTTTCAGACAGGCATTAAAAAACAGGCATTTTTCTTGCACACACAAGATACAGTGTTTGATTCTCACCTTTAAAAGATTAATTAACATTCATATGACTGTCGTACCCTGATTCTAAAGACATGCGTCTGGAGCATTTCTCCCCGGGCCTCCGCTGAAAACAGGATCTGTGGAACCTAGTTGGACTTTCCCGGTCAACAAATGTTAAATAAATAAATGTCTATTTGAAATGGCTTTTCATGGTGTGAGATGATATTTTTTGCATTATTTTTATTTATTTATATATTTATTTGTTCTTTTAATATATTTGATCATGGTAATTTGTATAAAGAACCAAAATAAACTTGAAAATTAACGTGCAAGCACAGATTCCACTAAAGGAACTTCAACAATCCTTTCAGGAAACATTATCAGCTAGTCCAGAAGCTGCTTATAAAACTGGTGAAAAATCATCTTAGGACAATGGCTAATACAGCACTTATCACAGACTTATTAAAAGCATTTAAGTTGTAATGTATATGCAGTACGTAGTATATAATTATAAAGGACATGCATTTTTTTCCATCTAATAAAAGGGGCTATAACACACCTTTAAGAAGAGCAAAACAATTTGAGTATGTGAGTCATGCAACTATCTGGGGTCTTGACACTTGTGAGCAAAGCTATGAAGCAACAACAGCTGTGTATCCTTGTCTTGGGCATAAACAAGTTTAGAGTTTCATGTGTCTATTGGTTCCCTAATCAATACCATTTTATTTGTTTCAGTTTGCTAACTGGGCAGGTGCAGTGGTCTATTGACCCTTTTCAGTCCAAACAAGTGTGTTACAGTAAATAATAGACATATAAAAACAGAAATATATGGTTGAGAGTTGGTGTAATGGTTAAGGCATTTTTCTTGCACACACAAGATACAGTGTTTGATTCTTACCTTTAAAAGGTTAATTAACTAAGCTTAAAATGTCCCACAGTGGTAGCAAGTGTAGTACTTACCCATGAAAAAGAACATTCATATGACTGTCGTACCCTGAGCAGCCAGGGAAATCATGATTGTCTGCCTGTTCCATATTTATTTAATTCGCTGCTGATTCTGTAGATTAGAACATCTAAACTGTAATGGCAGTGCACTGAGTTTATTTTCACTGTCATTTACTTGAGATACCTGTTTTGAAGTAGCCAGTTCTGAAAATGGTGCCTACCTCAGCACATCCTATAGCTGTACATTTTTTTGAAAAAAAACTCTTCTAGCAGTGTTATGTCAGAGCCATGCTGCATATAGTGCAAAAAAGCTTAGGTTGTCACAGTGGTGGTGGTAAAATATCTGCCTGTGTGTTCTCTTTTGTTCTTTCCTTTTGTCTTATGTGAGAATTAGTATAATGTTAAATAAAACAGTATTGTTACAGAAATGAAATGGCTGAAGAGAACACAGGTATAGTTGTTGCTACAGTCCAGATATGAATCAGATGTGAGTGTTATCACAAAAAAACAGTAAGAATTTATGGAAAAGTATTTTCAGACAAATTATCTGTTGGCCAGATAGGGTCCAGAGGAATTATACGGCCACTACATTGGGTAAGTACAGCACAGCCAATGGAGAAAGCTACTGTTATTGCATATGTTTAACATTAAATCCCACAGATTACTCTAGAAGGGTATTTCTTGCAAGAATATTTCCTCCTGTGTTCTCCACCCTGCTGAAGTTACAGCAGCACAGAACAGCCCAACATTTAATATTTGTTAAAACTGCCATACATGCAGAAATCTCTGTGAAATGTATATACAGATGTTGATTTAATATACACATATGGGCTGTATTCTGCAAATGTAACCTTTGATGCTTACAGATAGAAATTATATTTCCTTCATTAGTGTGCTTTCATCAGAAGTTCCACTGTTAATATTTTATAAGAAAACATTACGAGCCTTTAGATACTTACAAAAATGAAGACTAATGAACTGGGCAGCCTTTTAAATTCCAGTTCTCAGCATACAGCTGACAAATGATATTGTTAAGATTGTTGTAGTTTTCCTTCAAAACCAAATCCTTCAGCAATTTCCCATTACAAGCAGGCTATACTTTTGAATGCACTGTTAGTTTAAGAAGATTAAATGCATGATTTCTAAATGTAAAAGATTTAACAAAATAAATGAGCTAAATCAGCTTATTCTGCTAATTATCTCTCCAGTTTACTGACTACTGCATTTTTACATTCTGTTCAAAATAAGTAGTTTCATCAGACAGAAAGTAAGTATAAAACAGCCTTTGCAAGTCTTACGGACTTTGTTGAGGTGCACGAGTTTAAACAAATGTTTCCCAGTTCTACAGTGGGTTTGGATGAGGAGAAAAGGGTGTAGTTCTAAACGTTACAGATATAATCCTCAGATTAGACTGTGCAGGGTTCCACTGCAAGGGCTGGATAGTTTGCTGCCTCAACATCTCCATTAAAAAAAAATTCTTTAAGCACCTGTTCCTGAAAAAGTATGTGAAAACTATGTTCTCACTGCATGACATTTTTTTTGTAACTGCCTTAAGAAAATATGACATGAAGACACATAACTGATGACAGTTTTAACACTTTGTACCCCTCTTACCGTGGGCAGCATGTCCTCTGTACTGTAACTAAATATAAAACTAGTAGGTTGTTAAACCTGTTTTAAAGACAAGTATATTAACTATGGGAGGTCTCCCATCTATCAGCACTGCTGTAGCTTTACTGCCCGTCCCTAGGATTTGTTGCAGTTGTTGCAGAAATGCCTGCTACTAGTTTTATTTCCTCCATACACATTTTCGGGAATGACTTTCAAGGAATTGTTTATAGCACACAGCGATTTAAGAAACTCTGACTGAGAAACTATTAACAAAACTAACAAAGTGGCATGTCATACCCCAAATAAGTATCAACTAACATATATGAATACAATTTAATGGTAACTTAGCTCAGCATGATCAGGGAATTAATATATTGTTTCACAACTAATGTAGCAATATATAATAATTCTATTTATGTGTGCTAACATACACGCACGCGCACACACACACACACACACACACACACACACGCACACGCACACACGCACACACACACACACACACACACACACACACACACACACACACACACACACACACGCACACACACGCACACACACACACACAGTCTCAGACAATGTGCAGACACTCTAACCCAGTCCAAAAAGTATTATGTTCAAATATACAGTATCAATTCAGTGTCAACTCAAATACCAGTTAGAGCTTTAAATATTAGCTATTGTTTAGCAGCGTTTTACTTCTTCTTAGCTTTTGCAATAACATGACTATACATCAGTCATTTTTCCAGGATCTTACAGCTTCAGATAGACAACCTGGTGTCTGTCAGATCTGCAAAGAAGGTTTGATTAGCATTACAGCTTGGGCTACCTGAAATGAGGTCATTGCAGGTAATGAGGAAGTGATGATTTCACTTCAGATCAGTTAATGACCAAGACAAATAACCTTACAATTAGGATCTAAAGCAGAATGTTAAGCTACCCTGATCACTTCTCCTTCCTTACAAACACATAAGCTTTTTGCAGTTTTATTGTAAATTGTTTTCTGTTTTTCTGTCTGCTCTAACACAGGCTGTGTCTAGACATGAGAAAGTAGACAGAAGTTTTGATCTTAACCTTCTGCCTCTTAAAAGTTTGTTGGTACATTTTCTTTTCCTTGGAAAATTGTGTATTGATACTTAAGCAAGCATACATGGCAGTCTGTCTGATCCATATAGTCAGTTTTTCAGGGTACAATTTGTACGCAAGCATACATAGCGTTGTCATATCCAAACTGTCACACTTTTTAAGGTATTTAATGTATTGATTGTTCTTCAACATGATCCTTTGACTGATCATTCTGTGTAACTTTCATGATATGGGAAACTCCTGCCATGAATTTTGAAGCATATTATCAGACACTACTTTTTTGGGTATTGTATGCTTTAAAATATAGACTTTAAGACCATTGTCATAGATTGTGCTGTCATATCGCTTAGTTAAACAACCTCCATATACTTAGTACTCCACACACAGCAAGAAATTGACATTGTAGTATTAAAACAGCTCAGTCCCTAATTGTAACCATGACAGTGAAGGGATATAATGTGGAATTAGCTTATGTTTTTCTATTCTGGTTATTAAACACCACATTTTCACATTTGTGACTCATTTGCTCAAATTGCACAATCATTTTTGTTTTGGCAAGGAAATGATATTGTGTAACATTTCTTTATACTTTTTTGTCAGCATTTGGTTGTGTGGCTTCATAGGATTGAGTACTTTACCGTTCTTGAATATTAGTCCTCATACACATCATTGTTCATATCTAAAAGGAATGTCTGGCCTGGTTAAGGACACAACTCTTTAACTCTATATGGCCATACTGTCATAATGGCATCTCCAAGTCATCTCCTGTTAAGCTTTTGGTTCTTGCTGCTTGTCATTTTTTTAAATAATTGTAGCACAATCCAAAATTCCTCCAGGTCTTTCTGTAAAATGTCTTTTTTGTACTCTTTTAAGCTTGGTCTGCTGAAGGAATCTGCAATATGGGTAAGCTCTCTTGGTTTATATTGCACTTGCAGGTCATATATTCTTAATGCTAATAACATTCTTTTCAAACACACACATTTATGCAATGGTTGTTTAAAGATATTTTGAAGTGGTCTGTCGAAAGCTTTTACCGTGATTCTTTTCCCATACATGTAGTAATAGAACTTTTGGAATCCAAATTTCACTAATAAAATCATGTTTTTTGTGCAGAGCATATCTGCATGCCAATCCATGCCACTGATACATATGTGACAGCTATCCCTTTTTATAACAGAATTGTTCCTAACACTTATTGGCTTGCCTTAATTTGCAGGATTGTGGGTAGTGTCATATTATAGTATTTCAGAGCTGGTGTTGCAGTCAATAACTCACTTAGAAGCATGCCCAATTCTCTGGTGTGGAGAGAGAGAGAGAGCAAAGGTCCTGACTATACTGCAAATCACATGAGTTGGGTTAGCAGTTTGAAGTCTCTAGGAGCTGGTGGGATAGGATGGGAATGAATGGTTGCTGATAGCTGATGCCAAGCTCATGCTGTGACAGTATGCCAAGGGACTAGAAAGCCAAGCAGGACAAGGCTTTCACAGGTACACTTCTCCTCATTAGACAGTGATTTCAGAATCAGACAAACTATCAAGAGGGAGGGGAAAGTCCCAAGGGAAGAGGATGTGCTGCTCCCGCAGGACCAGCAAACTGATCCTCACCCTACCACCTGACATTTGTCAAAGAACAGTGGGCTAATAGTGACTCCAAGACAGGAATGAAAGGGCCATAGGGATCTCATAAAGCATGGACATTCCTGGAAAATCGACCAATTAGATGAAGAAAGAAGAATGATTGGGTAGGGTCCTGGGCAGTAAGCAAAAAAAAAACAGCAACAATAGTAATAGTAACAATCATAATATTAACACTATTGTCTTGCTCTGCTGTCCAAAACCATACTGCACTATGTTCCAGCAGCTTCCCCAATGACAGAATGATTGCTGAGATGTGTGGAATAAGCTTTGAAGGATTATATACAATTCCTAAGAACTACAGAGAAGATGTGTAAGCTGGTTTCAGTAGATTTCTGCATATTCACAGTCACACAGTCGTTAACAACATCTTGTTGAAGATCATTCTCGTTTATGCTCAGTGCAACAAAACACACTGGTTGAAACTTAAGTTCAATGACAAACCAAAGAAGACATTTTGCAGGGTGTTAACATCCCCTACACCCACTGCACTCTTATGTACTAACTTCATCATCACACAGCCGCAAAGAAAAGAGAAAAGACAATGAAAACTAAATTACTGCCAGTTCACAAAAAGAGACTACAACACCATGATTCCCTGGAGGCAACAATGATCAAGAAATTCAATGTTCGTAGTTAAGTGTGAAAAGATGAAATCTGATCCACTTCATTCTCATAGTAGGAAAGCTCTAACATATTGTGGAAAGTGACACATAGTTGGTATTTGTCTTTATTGAGTTTCAAGTGCAGCAATCTCAGATTTTCAACAACATGAGTTGATGCCAGTCATATTCTTGCTTCATAACACTTCAGACTAGAACATTATCTTTAGTTGTATTTAATTGTGATTTGTAGTATACAAAGAAGCGTTTTGTTGCACTCCAAGCAGTGTCACTGTAGTTGCAGCGGAATATTGAGTAGGGAGTACATTTTCATTTTTTCCTTTAATTAGGTATCCCAAATAATGAATTGACCCCCCCCCCCCAGTTGACAGCTGCTCAGCTGTACCCAGGTCAGCATTATTTTACAATTCTCCTTGATTGGCTGCTATGATTTGCTTCCACCTGAGCTGAAGGCATCCGTGTGTCATGTATCGCCCTACTGACACCAGTCAATACTAATCAGATAATATTCTACGCACTCCTCCCTTAGGATCTCTTAACTTCGTTGTGCACTTAGCCAGCTAACACTTAAAGCACTGGACAATACAGATGTCTAACAAATGCATTCCTCTTCCATCACCAACCTCTTAGCTCTTGGTATCTAAGGCAGTGTAGTAACTGCCTTATACTCACTATTAATGAACTCTTACTAAACACAGAATACTCTTGTTAAAGTACAAAATTGAATAACACAGAGTTTTACTCGCTTGGCTTAGTCAAGAATATACTTTAGGATGTGCAAAGTACTTGTTTATATGATAAACAGCATTGGGAGACTTCCTTCCAAAATTTTTAGATTATTCTCAAAGAACAAAGGAAACAACATTACGTTTATACCTTTTTTTTTCATGCTAGCAGAACTTTGACGTTACAGTGCTTTTAACAAATCACTTTATTTTAAAATATTTTAAGTCCTCGTGATCCTCGCTTAGAGCTTCGTGTGAACACTTTACAAATATGTATTTTAAATCACAGACCACCTATGCTTAAGATGCATTGGCCTTTAAGTTTGTAACATTCGGAACCAGTACACACTATCTCACAGACTGCTTTGGAAAGACTTATGGCTCAGCCTGAGAAGGCCAGAGTGTACTGTTGATTAATCTGGTTTTCACGAATACTTGGCACAGTTTATTACATTTTTTAAAACTAACTTTTAAACATAACATAACATCCCTTAACTCCTTCAGCACTTACTTTGCCTTCAGTTATCTGTCAGTACAGTATAGTTTGCTAATAGAGAAAATGCAGTTGTAAGGCACTTTGAAATATAAAGCTGCTAATTATGAAAAAAATATATCTTGCATAACTATGCATCTGTTTTTTAGATTTCCTTTGACAAACATATACAAATGTAATTTCACTCATTTCTGAAGAAACTTCAAGTCAATGTGCATTTTGTGAAGAATAAACATGAGACATAATTTTTTCACAACAGTCTCCTCCCTTTGACACTATAAGTGTCACATGAAACCCACAATTATATATATATTTTTTAATTTGATAAAATACATCTCAGTATTATAGCATTCATCATCTACATTGTTTTGATTTTTATTTACCTTAAGTTTATTATTAGCTAATTTTATAAATGACATTGCTCATGCAGGTGTAGAATATGAATGGCTACAGTATGTGCTTAAGGAAATTGAGTATGTAACAATCTGTATGCATCGAGATGAACTTTGTGCTGTGAACTCTGAGTAAACTGTGAATAGTGGAAAGCACTGAAAACCAGGAGCCTGCTTGAAAGCAGGAAATGTGCCTTATATGGAAGTGTATCCAATTTTCTTTCTCTGCCTAGAGATGTAGTAATGTGAACTGCTTTAAGCCTATGGGTAAACCATTGATTGGTTAATTGTCTCTTGTACTAATTTAATTGGTCTAGTTTATATTTTTGTACTGTCAGCAGTATCACCAGTAAATAAGCTTATGCATTCCTTTGTTTGGGGAGTCTCCCTAGTACTTTCCATGAGACTCCCACACGTGTGTAATAAATACCACTGAAAGAGAGGAAGAAGTGTCTTGTCTTCATTTAAGGTAAAAATGTTAAATGCAACAATTGGTGCCGTTTACTCAGATCTGAATTGACAACAGTTGCGGTAGTTGGGGGTTGAACAAAGTACTGCTAGTAAAAGGACCCATGACAGAATTTTCTGTACTGGCAGTGTTTCTTTCATTTCCTATACTTGTCTGCTTTAAAATTTGGACTATATAATTTTATAGAAATGTAATAATTCCTCTCAGTTGTTCAGTTCAGTTGTTTTGAGGCAAGTGGCATGCATTTTTTTTTTGCTATTGATTGTGCAGTATGAGAGTGGGTTAAAATGAAAAACTGGCGACAAAAGAGTGAAAGTAGATACGAGAGTGGAGAAAACGATGTTTACAAAACGTCACAGCTACATCTGTAAAATACAGTATAGCTTATTGTGTGAAAATGGGAGCGAGTGTGGGGACCATAAAAGAGCCAGAAAGAGGTACACTAGCTGGTTACATGTATTTTTGTGTGTCCCGGGACAGTTGTATGTTTATAAGTTAGTGGGTCGCCCTCACGGAGGGTGATGGTAAACTCGCCCTTCCAGAAAATGGTAGTTTTAATAAACATATATTGCTTAATCTCCAAGGAAAGTTAAAGAAAAAAGGGAGAAGAATACCATGGCTGTGCTGGGCAGCATTTAATGATTGGATGACAGAGGCGAAAGAAAGAGAAAAGGATTCAGTTATTAGTAGTTTAAAAGATAATCAGCAGAAATTAAAAGAGCAATTGAGGGAATTACAACAAACTGCTAGTAAATTAGATGTAGTAAATGGTAAATGCTTGAAGGACCCATCCTTTAAGGGGCTTTATCCTGTAAATGAATTAACTAAATTGCAGATAACTGAATCGTCAGAAGACGATAATGCCTGGCTCCCCCCATCACTGACTGCACCACCGATTGCACCCCCCGCAGTATCAGCCCCCCCCCTCGCTCAACAAGGAGTGGAAGCACAGCAGCCATATTCCACCACTAAAGATTCCACCCCGAGAAAGAGAACAAGCTGCGGACAGTCACTCTAGTGAATCTGATCCAGAAATGAGCGATAGAAAAAAGGGACCAAAAACTCGTAGTAAGACTCATAAAGAAGCAAAAGCTGTAATGTATTTTAGAGCTAAACCTTATTACAAAGGAAAAGGGAAGTGATATTTACACTGACAAAGGCATTTTGGCCAGTTCCCCACTATAACTGACGGTGGGGATGGGTATTTTAGGCCAGATACATTTAATCCAGATTCAGGATCAGAGTCGTCAGACAACAACAGATTGTTACCTTTGAGGGAGGTACCTAACCCAGCCCTTGCTAGAAGTGCACAGGAATCACTGACCATTGTAGTACCCAGGGCGTGGTCGGCAGTTGATTTTCAAGCCAATACCAAATCGTTATCGCCTATTCGTACTAATCCAGCTAAGTTCCAGTGTGTGCTGGCGGGACATATTTGTTTACAAAATCCTACAAGAGAAAAAGTCAGGGCAGTTCTTCAGTATGCCATACTAGCTGATCTGATGAAACAGATTTGTGACCATGCTAATGTCCCTACTCCAATTCCAAAACATGATGCACAAGGAGAAAATGGGTTTGAAGCGGTCAGACAGTGAATAGTAGATGCTATTACAGTGATAGTTCCACCCACACCCAACTGGTCCAAAATTACGTCAGTTCTTAAGAAGATGAACCTGTGGATGGATATTTAAATCATCTCACTGAAGCCTTTGAGTCTTACTCTGGATACCCAGAACCCACTGAAGTGCCGACACAGAGTGGATTTTTGGCTGCTTTCGTAGATGGGTTACGCCCACAAGTACGGGATAAGCTAAAAGAAGTATGCTTAAACTGGCCTAGTCTTGGATTACATGAATTAGTCACACACGTACAATACCTCTCTGACCAATTAGCACAGAAAAAAGGATTTACAGGAAAAATTGGTTAAAGTGCAGATTCAGATGTGTACTGCCTTCGGGCAGCATAGATGGGGAGGACAAGGATGGGGAAGAGGGAGAGGTAGACGCCAAGGGGCTGGAAACCAAAACAGACACAACTGGCAGGAAAATTGATCAGCCCCACCCCAAAGCTATAATAATCAGAGTGTTTCAATTCTGGCCAAGTAGGCCACTGGAGAAATGAATGTCCATATCTGGCTGAGCAACCTGCCCCACCCACTGATATGTCACCTCAGTGGAATTCTAATTGGACTCCATCCAATTGGCAGCCATCACAATAAAGGTTCCCTGAACAAAGACAACAGCAGTTGTGCCCTTTCATTCATGTGGATCAAGATGGACCACACGTTATGTTACTTGTCAAAAATAAACTGTACCCATTTTTGATTGACACTGGGGCATCCAAATCTATGTTAGCTGGTGAAGCAGCAACAAATGTTCCCCTCTCTAATAACATAACTAGAGGGGTAGGTGTCTCTGGCATTACTATTGAATATTTTGAAACCGTTCCAGTAACTTTGGGACCTTTAGAAGACAATCATACATTTTTAGTAGGACCCTCAGCACCTTTAAATTTATTGGGAAGAGATTTGCTCTGTAAGATGGGAGCAACCATCTTCTGCACTGCTGAAGGAGTATATTTACAAATACCTTCAGATAAACAAGATAGTATTTTGGCTACTTTTGATGAAAATGTCCTCTGCAAATAATGTGTATGCAGTCTGACCTCGATAAAAATAAGTATCTAAATTCATTACCCTCTTATCTATGGACCACTCATGATAATGATGTTGGATTTCTGATTTCAGCCACTCCTGTAAAAATAAGTTTAAAACCCAAAGCAAAGTTACCTCGGGTACCACAGTACTCTTTGATGGTAGAGGCCATATCTGGTATTGCCCCTTCATGTCTGCCTTAGTATGACAAGGAATTATAGCACCTACAACAAGTTCATGTAATACTCCAATTCTACCGGTAAAGAAACCTGGCAAACAAGCTTACAGATTTGTGCAAGACTTGCGAGAAGTCAGTAAAGCTGTCTTACCTGTTTTTCCAATCGTACCAAACCCAGCTATGATTTTAAGCTGTATCTCACCTACAGCATGTTGTTTTACAGTTATAGATATCTCATCAGCTTACAGTTATAGATATCTCATCAGCTTTCTTCTCTATCCCAGTACATTCAGGTAGTCAGTATTTGTTTGCATTTACTTATAACGGCCAACAGTATACTTGGACCCAACTACCCCAGGGATATGTAGAATTTCCAACCCTATTCTCTAGAGAGATGCACAGACAACTGCAGGATTTGCAGTTACCACCACGTTCAGTATTGGTCGAATATGTAGATGGTATTCTTATAGCTTCGCAAGATACCAAGTCTTGTATTGAGGACTCACTTTTAATTTTAAAGTTTTTAGCCAAACGAGGTTTTAAGGTAAATAAATCTAAACTGCAGTTCTGTCAAGAAAAGGTACAATACCTGGGACACATCATTTCTATGGGTTCACGTCAAATATTTCCAAGTAGAATTACCTCCATTCAAACTGCCCCTCGCCCTGTAACTCAGAGACAACTCAGGGGATTCCTTGGCCTAGCAGGTTATTGTAGACAGTGGGTGCCCAATTTTTCAGAAGTTACTGCCCCTCTGTTGCAGCTTCTAAAAAAGGAGGTCACAGACCCTCTGCCTTGGTCCCCTGAACATGAAAACGCCTTTCAGGCTATTAAAATGGCACTAGTAAACCCACCTGCTCTGGGGCTCCCAGATTATTCTAAACCTTTTGTTTTCTTCTGTTGTGAAAGAAATAAAACTGCCCTGGGCCTGCTGGCGCAAGCGCACATGGGAAGCTATCGACCTATAGCATATTACAGCACTCAGTTAGACCCTGTTGCTTCTGGCTATCCACCCTGTTTACAAGCAGTGGCAGCCGCTGCTGTTTTGATCGATATGGCAGCACCATTGACATTAGGACATGACACTATACTAGCAGTAACTCATGCAGTGCAAGTGTTACTTTTAAAAACAAAAACACAGTATCTTTCTAATGCTCGCCTCACTAAATATGAGTTAAGTATATTAACTAATCCCGCTGTTCAAATTACACGTTACCCACCACTAAACTCTGCTTCATTAATTCCAACTAGTGACGAGGGCGAACCACATGACTGTGTGCTTGTAGTTAACACTATTCTTTCTCCTAGGTTGGATTTGCAAGATGTTCCTTTGCTTAATCCTGATTTATTTATTTTTGTTGATGGATCCTATTAAAAAATAATATTGGTGAACTCTAGGCTGCATGGTCAGTCTGCTCGCCATCTGCAGTTTTACAAACTGGACAATTACTACCTGGCACTTCCGCACAAGCCACAGAATTAGTAGCACTTTTGCATGCATGTAAAATGGCCAAAGACAGATCTGTTACTATTTATACTGATTCATGTTATGCCCAGGGTGTTGTTCATGATTTTTGTATCTTATGGAAGGAAAGGGCGTTTTTGACATCCTCTGGGGCACCAATTAAATATTACCTGTATATTGATCACCTGCTACAGGACTTATTATTACCTTCCAAAATTGCTGTTGTCAAGTGTGCAGCTCACCAGTATAATGACTCCCTAGTAGCTAAGGGAAACAATTTGGCTGACTGGGCTGCCAAGCTGTCTGCTCTTTCACATACTGTTCAGGGACAATTTCTGCAGCCTATCTTACAAATGGTTACTTTTGACACTACTGTTTAAAAAGCTTTACAAAGTGAAGCATCAGAATCAGAAAGAAAAACATGGCTGCCCACAGTTGTTTCCAACGCTCTGATTCAATTTGGCAACATCCTGATGGCAGATTAATTTGCCCTATATCTATGTTAAATTCTCTTATAAAAGCATATCATTTGCCAGCTCATGTAGGGGTACAAGCATTAATCAAACAAATCCAGAAGGATTGGTTTACCCCAGGACTTTCTGCTTCTGTGCAACATTATTTGAGCACATGCTCCATTTGTTTACAGCATAACATTTCAAAGGGCACTCTGGCTCACACTCAATCGGTGCCAAAACTAATGGGACCATTTTGTGCTTTACAGTGGGACTTTATTGAACTCCCACCTTGTACTCATTTAAAATATGTTTTGACAATTGTCTATATTTTTTCGAGGTGGTTAGAAGCCTACCCATGTGCTAAAAATGATGCTACTTCAGTTGCAAAAAAATGGTGTTATGAATTGATACCTCGTTTTGGTGTTCCTTGTCAAATATACTCTGACCGTGGAACACATTTTATTGCTAAGTTAGTTGAATCATTGTGTACAATGTTAGGCATTACTTTGAAATTTCATTGTCCGTATAGACCACAGGCATCAGGTATTACTGAACGTATGAACCAGACTTGCTAAAGTAATTTCAGAAACAGGCCTAACTTGGGTGCAGGCCTTACCACAAGCCTCACTTTCTATGCGGTCACAACCGCATCCTACTAAGGGTCTTTCTCCACATGAAATTCTCATGGGTCGCCCTTTGCATATGCCCATGACACCACCGCCACCCTTTTCTGAATATGATGCATTTGATAATGATATTCTTTTCTACTGCAAATCTCTTGTTTCTTTCCTACAGTTTCACCACCAACAAGTAGTAGCCACTCAATATCTTCCTGATCCTTTTCTGGCATCCACCCTACAACCAGGGGATTGGGTTTATGTTAAGTCCTTCTCTAGAAAAACAGCGCTCCAGCCACGCTGGAAAGGGCCCTTCTTGGTTCTTCTGACGTCATCTGCTGTGCGACTGAAGGGATCCACATTTCACACGTCAAAAAAGTTGTGCCATCTGAACATCAACAACCTTTACCTTTTTCAACTCCAGATTCTCCTCCCATTGCTACTAGTACTCGAAGTAGAACTGTTCCAGTACCTGACGATGCCTAACATTTACCCTTTTAGAAAACTCCAAACTACTGACACTACGCGGACTCAATAACCATTTCCACAAAAATATTGGACAGCCATTTTGTTGATCATTCTTGTTGTACTGTTATTTTTAATGTGGCCATTTTTATTTCCTGCTCCATCGACGCATCACACCAAGCGAGCTATTTGGCATCCACCTTTCAACACCTACCAAGCTATTAAATTTGCCTATGCATCATCCCTCAATGTCTCTGACTGTTGGATCTGTACTGTGTTACCTACTGTTCATGGGGGATTGATGCTAAGTACAGTCCCTTTAGGGGCTAATGAAACCTGGATGAATCTGATCTATGACACTTCAAATGTCACTTCAAAAGACAGGATAGCATTACATCTGTTTAACCATCGAAATGGAACTGTGTGTTTTCAGAAATTTGGTAAAGTCAAGGTAGGATGGAGTTTTTGTAATGTGACAGTTCCCTATAGGTGAAACAATAACTCCTCCTACTGTAACACAACCTATGATTCATTTTGTGAACTGGTGCATAAAACATACAAAGAGGTAAGAAATAATTCTGTTCTATACCAACAGCTAGGACTGATCGATAAGAAGGTGTTTCATTCTGAACAAGGTTATACAAATAGTAATATCACCACTAAGGTGGAAAATTGCTATTTTGTGTGTGGTAGAAGACCCTATAAATGGCTACAAGGAAACTGGTCTGGTAGCTGTTTCTTAGGTTATTTAGTCCCAGCCATCCGACATACATCTGCTTTACCTCAAGGAAAAATTTGGAATGTTCGAGAGGTCAAAAAGCCTGCCAATCTGGTAGGCCAAATTGACGTTCACGGATTTATCATCATGATTTAGCTCATGTTGGCACCAAAGGACAATCTCATATGGACTTGAGTGATGACGTCATATCGTGGGCTGGTATAATTCCAGCATACGGAGCAGTAAAATCAATTTGGAAATTGAGAAAACTGTCTAAATTGCTTGAAGTATTAAGCAATGCCACATTTTCTGCTTTAGAACTAGTGACGGATGAAATTACTGACATGAGAGCTGTAGTCCTTCAAAACCGTATGGCTCTCGATTTCACCCTAGTGGCGAAAGGTGGAACTTGCACTTTAATCCAGGAGGAGTTTTGTACATTTATTCCTGACAATCAGCACGAAATTGAAAGCCATCTCGAACTTATTCAGAGCATGTCTGAACTCTCTAAGGCCAAGGAAGCCGATAACTCAATGTGGGCATGGTTAACCAACCTGTTCTCAGGTTGGGGAGGTGGACTATTGAAGTTCATTTTATTAATCGCAGTATTAGCTCTTATTGCTTTTCTTGTTGTGTTTTTAATCTAAGCATTGATTTTGAAATTAATGTCTTTTAAGACTACTAAAAAGGTGCCAAAGTTTTATATGCCTGCAGTTGAGAATATGGATGATGAAATAAAAATGTGTGACAATGCTGAAGGAACCAGCCACATGGTTATGTTAGGTTTGGGACAAATGTATGATCAACTAAATGGTGATGCTTACACAGCATCAAATAGGGGATTGTAGAATATGAATGGCCAAAGTATGTGCTCAAGGAAATTGAGTACGTGACAATCTGTATGCATTGAGATGAACTTTGTACTGTGAACTCTGAGTAAACTGTGAATAGTGGAAAACATTGAAAAACAGGAGCCTGCTTGAAAGCAGGAAATGTGCCTTATATGGAAGTGTATCTGATTTTCTTTCTCTGCCTAGAGATGTAGTAATGTGAACTGCTTTAAGCCTACGGGTAAACCATTGATTGTTTAATTGTCTCTTGTACTAATTTAATTGGTCTAGTTTATATTTTTGTACTGTCAGCAGTATCACCAGTATATAAGCTTATGCATTCCTTTGTTTGGGGAGTCTCCCTGGTACTTTCCATGAAACTCCCACACGTGTGTAATAAATACCACTGAAAGAGAGGAAGAAATATCTTGTCTTCATTTAAGATAAAATGTTAAATGCAACACAGGTGAGGTTAAGCATTTTGTAATCCAGCCTTTAGAACAGAGAATATTAAAATAAGTAAAAGAATAATACCAATTATTGTAATAATACCTTGCAATATACTAGTTCTTAGTTTACCAAATGCACTGCCCAACCATTTAAAAAGTGTCTATTGCTTAGCTGTACTGTTCAGGTTCTTGGCCCTTTGCTCCATGAAATTGGCCAACTTATTTATTTATCATGATAGTAATATAGAAACAATGTTACCTTCCTATGAGGGCACATACCCCCCCCCCCCCCGCACCTAACAGTATGTTGAGTGCCAGCCATTTTTGTAGTACCACAGTTTGAATTTTAGTCATTTTTTGATATGCCATCCTGATGTGATGTGAAGTGTGGTATGTTACCTCCTGAAGAATTTGAACAAGCATGGCGATTTCAAGCATTTTTTTTTTGCACTCCATACATAGGAGCAGAGAGTGAAAATACTTGCTTTGCCCAGTGAATTCCCCATTTATTTATTTGTCTGCCTGCTGGAGGGTTTTTGAATTGTTGAATAGCAGAGGTAATATCACCTAAAAATATCTAGACCGGTTTGTAGGCAACCTGGGGTAGGCACAATCACAAGAAATGTAATAACGATTCTCTGTCATGCCCATGCCATACTTCCAGTTAGTTTTTTTAGTTGAAAGAGTTCTATACACATTAATATCTAATATCATTGCATTTGCTGGTTCCCACTGACACAATTTTTTTTTTGTCATAACATATGTCGCCAAGCTGAAGAGACACACCTTTGAAAAGACATCACATTACACCAAGTTAAGTTAGATTTACTAAGTTTCTTTTTAAATGTCACTTATGATGCAGGGATTGTTATCATGGGAATCCCTGCCTTAGAATGCTAGAGTATTTGTGAACATACCCAACAGTTTATTACATTTAAGTCCACAGCATATTGTTAAAGAACCAACAGGAAACTATTTTTTCTTGACCAGTTTGTAGGAGGAAAGAGCAACAAAAAACAGATAAAAGTACCTACTGTCACTGCATTTATCATGGACTACCATCTGAGTTGACTTTTTATTTATTTATTTAATTATTTTTAATCCTTTACTGGGGTAGATGACCCAGCCTTCATCCTTTGATTTACAAAGATGCTTCATCTGGAGCTTTTACATGATAAGTCTTTTTACAATGCAATGAATGAATTCAAGTTGATAGACCTGCACAGCGAACTGTGGTGAATGTTGTAAGAAGCACTTGGAAAGGACGTTTCCACTTTGGACTCAAACAGTTCTTTCTTTGGAAAGTTTTAACATAAAATCAAAGTGAAACAATAACCAGTCAGTACAGCAGAATCTAATGAAGTCACAGTTCCAAAATGTAATAAAACAGTGTAAAAAATGATAAAGACAAACATGAAATAGACATGCACTTTCACACCTATGCAGGTGTTTTTTCAAATCAAGCACAGAATGCTACTTAAATACACAAACTTTCAAAACTACCTCTTAAGGTCACATGACCTAAACAGTGGTGTTAAAGGAACATAATTATTTAGTCCCTTCCCTCTGTCACTTTGTAATTCTAATATCCATTTGTCCCGGTCCCCTTCAATAAACACACATCACACCAAGTGACGTTTGACGACCTTTATTAAACTTCCATAACATAGCTTTGATAACCAATATTTATTAATTACAACTGAATATAGTACAACTGATTTTAATCACAGCATAAACATCCATGTAATGTTAATCAGGACAGCATGACCTCAATCATCCTGACCCAGTATGCCGCGTCCATCATCTACTCACTTACTGTACTTATGAAGCAGCGTCCAATGACTCACTTCATATACCATTTATTGAATTACACCTCCAACCCAATAAGCAGCATCTTTACCTCTGCTCACTTACATTTACCACTTAAACATCCAACACCAGAGGGGGAACAGAAGAGGGCAAGCCTGTCCCTCTTCTCTGCCCACCAACCTAACCAGGGTGTTCCTCCTCTCTCCTATCAGAATTTCAGCAACCTAGCCACCCATACAAAAGGGGAGGAGTGGTTCAGCCAAACATCATTCGGTGTAACCATCTTCTCTAAGCCCAACTGGTTTTCTATCAGCAACCCCAAAAGCCCTGTCATATGAGCACTGAAAGCCACCACTTGACTAACAGTTAAACCAATGATCCCTTTCCCAATACTAAAATGATAACCATATCTTTGCATAACTTCTGTATATTAACTAAATTCCTATTCATTCCAAGTACCAATATTAACTCGTAATGAGCCCCGGGACATTAACTGCCCTAGGCAATACCAAAACATTAAACCCAATGCCAAGTGCAACCACACAAGGGCAATTGCCTACCATCATCCTAACAGCAGCCCTATATCATAAAGTCAAAAATGTTCAGGCCAAAATGTGATCTCTTACCCAGCTCTACTTGTCAAAACCCCTTAAACCCCTTCCCCTTACCTCATTTCCTCCCACTCATCCCTCCTTCCCATTTAACCATTTCACCCCCCTACCTTCATAACTCCCACTAATATATTTATCTAACCCACTTCTAAAGATGTCCCTGGACATTTTTTTTTTTTTTTTACCAAACCTCATTTAGTCTCAGTACATTCTATTTTCTTTTTAACATCACCATCTCTAATGCTGGCATTAAGACATTGTAGCACAAGAAACTTAAACTTATGAGTGTCTCCAGTGGTCTTGTTCATGACACATTTATGACGTGTCTAAAAATGATAAAAGGAATGCACCTTTGAAACATATTCTGGCCACTGGAGATACCCATAAGTTTAAGTTTCTTGTGCTGCAGCTTCTTAATATCAGCATTAGAAGTGGTGATGTTAAAACAAAACAGAATATATTGAGACTACTGTAAATGGATCTCAGAATTACAGTGACAGAGGAAAGGAATTAAATAATTATGTTCCTTTAAGACCACTGCTTAGTTCACATGGCCTTAAGAGGTAATTTTGAAACTTTGCGTATTTAAGTAGCATTCTGTGCCTCTTTTATTAGATCTGAAGAAACACCTGAATAGGTTTGAAAGCGCTTGCCTCTTTCAGGTTTGCTTTTAACATTTTTTATGCTGTTTTATTAAACTTTGGAACTGTGACTTCATTAAATTTTGTTGTGTTGACTGGTCATTGTATTACTTGGATTATTTGACTTGTGTTTAATCAGTCTTTATCCTCTTGTCCTGGTTTGTTTTTCAAGTTTTAACATAAACCCAATTACTGGGCCGCAGTTAGCGACAGGGCTGATCAGGAGGTTGACGGAGAGCTTTTTGTACAGTTTTGTGGTACTGCTGCAAAAAATGAATAATCTTTGTGCACTAAGACAATATAATATTCTCAGTTAGAGTCAATTTTCATTTGACACAGGGGGAGTAACTGGAAGGACCATGGGTATCCCCATTAATATCTCATAGGGACTCAATTTCCTTGTAGTATTTGATGTACTTCTCATACTCATTAATGCAAATGGGGGGTGCTTCTGGCCATTTAAGATTTACCTCTGCACAAATCTTTGAAATCTTGCATTTGAGAGTCCTAGTGACCCTTTCTACTAATGCAGATGACTGTGGATGGTTGGGACAGTGAAGACTCAACCTAGTGTTAAAAAGTTTGCATAACTGTTTTTGCAGAGCATTATTGAAATGTGTTTTCTAATCACTATTGAGAGTACAAGGTACACCAAACCTAGGAATAAATTTAAAAATAAGTTTTTCAATAACTGTTACAGAATCTGCTTTGTGGTATGGGTATGTTTTTACCTATGCAGAAAACATGCATGCTATCACCAGTATGGGAGACTGTTTTTCAAAATTTTTACATTAATCTCAAAGAATAAAAGAAAAACGCAACACTACATATATACATTTTTATTAATTTCATGCACAGAGACCTTTGACTTCACATTACTTTCAACAAATCACTTTATTTTAAAATATGTCAGGTCATCATGATCCTTGCTTAGATCTTCACATGAACACTTCACAAATATGTATTTTAAATCAAAAGCCACCCGTGCTTACGACTTACAGTCCTTTAACTTTGTAAAACTCAGTACCAATCCACACTATCTCACAGACAGCTTTGGAAAGACTCATGGCACAGCATGAGAAGGCCAGAGCATAGTGTCGATTAGTCTGATTTTCAAGGATATCTGACACAATTTATTAACTTTCTAAAACTAATTTTTAAACATAACATAACATCGCTTTACTCCTTCAGCACTTATTTTGCCTTCAGTTATCTGTCAGTACACTAAAGTTTGCTAATAGAAAAAATACAGTTGTAAGGCACTTGAAAATATAAAGCTACTACTTATATGAAAAATATATCTTCATAATTATTCATCTGTTTTTCAGCTTCCCTTTGACATAAACATATCATAAACATTTTATTTGACTCATTTGTAAATAAACTACAAGTTAATATACATTTTGTGAAGAATAAACATAAAACATAATAATTTTCCATAACATTCTGTGTGAAGTGTAAATACCTAGAGGTATGCCTCTCATGGATAACAGTAGTGAGTGTCACATAGTCACAGCCTCACCTCAAATATTCCCCATTCTCAAACTGAAAGCACCAAAATGTCATATGCTGATGCCATAAAAAATTCCTTGGCAAGGCTTCTCAATTCAACTGCTTCAACAACAAGTAACCAACAGCAAAGCTGTTCCCAATCAAATAATGCTGTATTAGTTGTTGATAAAACTGATAAATCAACTTCTGATAAAAAGTGCATTAGTAATTATGTACTCGGTTATCAGTCATACAGACTCCCCACTGACAAGTTTGGACAAGCATAGGGTTCTTGTAAGCTGCATATCAGGTGCCAAGATCACAGACATTGCAAGGGCCCTCAGGGACCCCTTCATGAGACAAATAAAACTACTATATGGGGGAGGTCCAATGTGAATGAATGGTGTGGTGTATAAAATTGTGATGGATGTACACAGTGGCATGTCAATGCTCTGTATTCATGTGATGGATGTAAGTAAGGGGAATCCTTCCATTACCAAAATGATGCCTGGGTATAAAGAGAAGGTAATTGCCTTGAACAATTGGCTTAGTAGCTGGTGTCATTCCAGGTGGATCCAGTAGGTATCAACCTGGGAAGAGACAATAGTTAGCTCTACTTCTTTTTTTTGCAAGGTATAGGCTGAATCTCTCATTTGCGGTTTTCCACATGTGAGCAAAAGCCCTACCTGACCCATGGTACCTTTTCTAAACAGACATACCAACTTAGCAAATTTATCTGACACTAAACTGAATCAGATTAAGATCCTTTCAATGCCATGACTCTGAATAACAAATTGCTTCATCTGGAGGCATTCCTGCATCTGCATCCATTAAAAGTACTCAGTTGTATTTATTACTGCTTGGTGTAACTCATTCTAAGCCTTTTTGTTTAAGCACTTGGGCTTCAGACCAGTTGTTTTACATTAAGAAGGTTTGTGGTCTGCACTGTAGTGGCAGAACAGGTAGCTTACATCCTTCTAAGT
Source organism: Protopterus annectens (assembly GCF_019279795.1). Lineage (NCBI taxonomy): Eukaryota > Metazoa > Chordata > Ceratodontiformes > Protopteridae > Protopterus > Protopterus annectens. The sequence goes on along the minus strand of NC_056725.1, from coordinate 868,928,037 downwards.
TGGGAACTGCTGATTGAGGGCTCAGTGTCTGTTATTCTAAAAGTGTATTAATTCTGGTTTAAGCACTTGGGCTTCAGGCCAGTTATTTTACATTAAAAGGGTTCGTGGTCTGCACTCTTGTGGGAGGAGAGGCTGGACTCTGCTCTTCTGAGCTGGGAATTTCTGGTTAAAGGCTTATAGTGCCTGCATATTTGAACTGCTTCTTACTGAAATTGGTACACCTTGTTTGCTGAAACGTAGACTAGATCCAGGCCTGCTGAATCTAGCTTTGTTTGTATAACTTGAGCACTAATCCAGGTATTCTTTAAAGTATTCAATTGTATTTACTACTGCTTGGTAGTAACTTGATTAAAATGTAGCTATCATTCTAAGTCTTTTGGATTAAGCACTTGGGCTTCAGACCAGTTGTTTTACATTAGGAAGGTTTGTGGCCTGCACTGTGGTGGGAGGACAGGTAGCTTACATCCTTCTAAGTTGGGAACTGCTGATTGAGGGCTCAGTGTCTGTTATTCTAAAAGTGTATTAGTTCTGGTTTAAGCACTTGGGCTTCAAGCCAGTTATTTTACATTAAGAAGGTTCGTGGTCTGCACTCTTGTGGGAGGAGAGGCTGGACTTTGTCCTTCTGAGCTGGGAATTTCTGGTTAAAGGCTTATAGTGCCTGCATATTTCAACTGTTTCTTACTGAAATTGGTACACCTTGTTTGCTGTAGCATAGACTAGATCCAGGCCTGCTGAATCTAGCTTTGTTTGTATGCTTGTTGTTTGTTTGCTTGTTATTTCCATGAAACGCTAATACCACCTAAAACGCGGCTTTTCAGCGCTTCTGTGGATCCCTAGTGATATCTGCATTGCTTACTGTACTTATTTCCTTGTTTCACTTAAAAGAAAGTTACTGTTTGTCGTTTTGCATTTAAGTTACCTGTAACACATTGCATTTAAGTTACCTGGCACTTGCTCACTAAAGCAATTATATAAGTCAGCACTAAAAAAATTAAAAGCACTACACCCTCACAAACTCCCCTTGAGTACCTTGTTCCCTATTGGCCCTTTTTTTTCAATTATAAAGGAATTCCCAATACTATTCTAGCATGTCCAAAGGTCAGTTGTCAATATCCTCTCCGGTCCAGCTGGTGAATCTGGGAATCTTGAGGCAATGTTACAACTGCCTCATGTACACAGACAACCCTCTCCTCCTCCCAACAAATTCCAACACATGTGAGAGATGCATCCATATAGCCAAACTGGAGGCTAAGCTCTCTCAACTCAGTACTGGCATAACCAGTCAGGAGGAAAAGGAAACCACACACACTACATAGACCTACCACGACAGCAAACCAAACACATAAACACACAAAAACATACTCGGAGGCTCTAAATAAAAATCTGCCTAAACAGCAGAGACCTCCAAAGCAGACAACCAGGCAACCGCTACCCCAAAACAAAACACGTGCAACACATAGCTCACAAAGCCAGTGTGCCGAACAGTCACAGCCCTTAAGGCTAAACAACACACCTGATACACTTGTAATAGGTGACTCTATCGTCAGGCACACTGACGTCCCGCTCACCAGGCTGAATAAGGAGAAGGTCACGGTGAGCTGCCTGTTGGGCGTTAGGATCCACCACATAACACAAGCACTCAGGTCACTCCAAGGCAAGTACAAATATGACTCAGTCATTGTCCATGCTGGTGTGAATGACCTGAGACGTACCTCCCTGGACTACATGAAAAGAGACATAGAGGAGCTCTCTGAGCATGTGGCCCAGGCCGGTATGACCCTGACCTTGAGTAGCATCTTACCCTCACCAAGAATGATGCCACAATATGAAGACAAGATGATCAATTTCAACAATTGGCTTAAGTATTGGTGTCATTCAAAGGGGATCCAATGCCTGTCAGCCTGGGATGACATGCTCAACAAGCCACGATGCTTCGCTAGGGACGTCTTGCACCTGTTACCCCTGGGCTTTCGGATATTGGCAAAGGCTCTTGCTACCCCCATAGTGCCTTTTTTAGGCAAGGCTCAAAAGACAAACCCACCTCCATAGGTATCACAAGGAATAAGAAACTAAGAGTAATGCTACTCAACGCCAGAAGTCTAAACCTTAAGATGCATGCACTCAAAACTCTCCTTAGCATGGAGAACATCGATATCTGTGCAGTAACAGAAACCTGGTTCAAGGCTCCCTAGAGCACCTCAGCACTACCAGGTTATACCTCATACCATGCTTTTCGGCACCAAAACTTGTACTGAACCACAAAAGGAGGGGGAGTATCAATATTTGTCAAAGATACCCACACCTCCAGGTTGGTGGCACAGCACGAAGCATCAGAGACTATCCATGTGCAACTAACAGTGGGTAAAACTGCCTTCCAGTTTATAGCCTGCTACAGACCACCCCCCCAAACCCAGGAACCCCACTCAGCCTTCCTGAGAACACTGGAAAATATGAAGGTCTCTCCAAACACCATTATATTGGGCGACTTCAACTACCCAAACATAGACTGGGAGCATTACTCTAGCTCCAACACCCTAGCCCAAAGGTTCCTAGAATTTATAAACTCAAATGCTATGGAACAACTTGTTACCACACCCACAAGAGGGGAAAACATACTGGACCTGATCATCACCAACATGGGGACTCTATGCTCCAGACCAGAAGTGTATCCCTCACTGGTAAGATCAGACCATAAACTAATCTCACTGGATATTCACATCCCGACCCCACCTCCTGCCCAGAAAACCACAGTGAAAAACTTCTCTAAAGCAAATTTCACACTCCTCAAAACAGAGGTGGAATCCTTCAAAGCCCCTGGGCCTGTGGAAAATACGGCCCAGACCGCAGAAACCTTTATAAATGCATTCTATGAACACCTTCAAGAATGCATGGATCATGCAATCCCAAATAAAACAAGACCCAATCCTCCAAAGGCAGACATCCTGTCTGGTGGACCCCAGCCATAAACAAACTATACAACAGAAGGAGGAAGCTGCTAAATGATAGAGCAAAATCCCAAAAAGGGAAGGCATCTCTGATCAGCATTAGCAAAAAACTACAGGCACTCATAAAATTGTCTAAGGCCAGCTTCGAGAGAAAAATAGCACAGGACACTAAGGAAAATCACAAGGCTTTCTTTAGTAATGTTAGGAACCTGGGTGGGAATTCCCAGATATGCTCAGAATTAGTCCAAAATGACAAAAAATACACCGAACCCAGAGACATTGCCAACATCCTAGCTGACAGGTTCAGTGCAAACTCCCCCCCTCCCCACCAAAAGGGCAAATATCTTTCCCAGCAGAGTGCTGCCCCCCTGACATCTCAGATGCTCAGGTAAGAGCCACCCTCTCCAAAGCAAAAAACACAGCATCAATGGGACCAGACGGTGTCCCAGGCTGCATCCTACATGAACTCCAAGAAGAGCTAAACCCAAACATAAAACTACTGTTCAATCTCAGCCTTACTATGGGATATGTACCCAAAGAGTGGCGTACAGCAACAGTGGTCCCTCTCCACAAAGGTGGTGCCTCAATGGATCCTGGAAACTATCGCCCCATAAGCCTGACTAGCTTGGTCTGCAAAGCTATGGAAAGGATCATCATGGATCTCATAAATAAAGATATTGGGGACCTACAGACACTGGATCCTACCCAGTTCGGCTTTGTTAAGGGCAGATCCTGCCTCTTAAACCTGGTTGATTTCTTTGAAACAGTCACCAAGGCCATTGATGAGGGGAAGGTGGTCCACACAGCCTACCTGGACCTCGCAAAAGCCTTCGATACAATACCCCACTCGGGCATTATAGATAAGCTCACCAGCTTAAATATAAACCCCTATGTCACTATATGGGTTTCAAACTGGCTCAACAGAACCCACATGGATAGAATTGCTGGAGCCATGTCAGACTCCAAACCAGTTACAAGTGGCATCCCACAAGGCTCAGTCCTGGGACCTCTCTTGTTCGGTATATATTTCTCGGAGGTACAGGCCAACACGGAAGGACTGTGGCTGACCAAGTTCGCAGATAACTGCAAACTGGGTGCCATAATCGACTCTCCAGCCGACACAAGCATCCTCCAAAAGGGCCTCATAGAAACAGACAACTGGTGCCAGAGCCATGGCCTCAAGCTAAACGCCAAAAAGTGTATAGTCATTCCCTTTGGCAAAAACAAAGTGCCCACAAATTACCACATAGGTGGTAATCCATTAAGTACAGAAGAAGTAATTAGGGACCTGGGGACCCAAGTTGATAGCAGTCTCTCATTTGACAACCATGTGGCCAAAGTGGTTAGAAAAACATTTTATATAGCCCACCTAATCATGAAAGGATTCACATCTAGATCAGGGGAGGTCATCGTGCCTCTTTACTCATCCCTCATCAGGCCCATAATTGAATACAATGCCCCTTTTGGGATGTACCTTACCAGACACCTGCAGCAACTGGAAAGACCCCAAAAGTACCTCACCAAGAGGATCAAAGGGCTCAAACAGATGCCATATGCTGCCCGGTTAAAGAAACTCCAGCTCTACTCAGTGGCATACCGCCTGTTCAGGGGCGATCTGTGCCTGACATATAAAGCCATGTCCAACTCGGAATTAATGGACATGCTGCACCTCAGAAAATCCAAATCCCATCGAGCTATGCGCTCGAGAGACTTGAACCTCACCACTGAAATAAATAGGACATGCTGGAGGGACAGATTCATAACCCAGAGGCTCCCTTCACTCTGGAATAAAATCCCAGTCCAGGTTAGGAAGAGTCCCTCATTGACTCTCTTCAAGAGGAATCTTGATGAGTGGATGGGAGATTGTAGGTTTAACCCGGGTATCACTTCCGTGTCACTGTTAGACAGAGGCACAGTATACTAACCTCGAAAAAGGGCATAGCAAAATTAATTTAAAATGGGTGGCGAAAGCCAAACACATACTGGCTAGGCTTATAAATGCCCCAGGGCAGATAGCCTAGTATGAACCTATGAACCTATGAATATGCCATATATAAGTAGCTACAGAGACATCATTTAAATGCAAAGAAAGTCCTCCCTCCATAAATGGGTTTTGTGCCTCCCATCACATCTCATTTATTTATTTGTTTGTCTGTTTATTGCTTGCTTTTTTATTGGGATGGTCTGTCTGGGCACTTAGGCCCATTTTCAGTAAGGTAAATTTGATTTTCCATCCATATATTAGAGCACCTATGTCTCTAATACAGAATATGCTCAGAGGTCTCTAGATTTGAGAAATAGGAATTCCCTGGACTAGTTAGCAAATTTACTAAAGGCTAAAGTTATCTAGATATGACCCTCATTAATATTGCTTCTACCTGTTCCACTCCCCTAGTCCCTCCTTTCCTATTTAAGTCAGGGCATACATTTGTGACATTTATTATCAAAGCAACTACCTCCTCTGTAATAAATGTCTCCAGATTTAAGGACTTCAGAAGGGCAAACTTAAAACAACTATCTGATGAAATCTTTAAATTTATGCATGACATCAGTACCATTGCCCATGATGCAGTAGCCAACTTCACTAAGGAGTTTTGTGCCCACTTAGACAAAAGTATAGATCAGACAGTTTCAACTAGAGCCAAATGTAATGGGGAATTTAAGAACACCTTCTCTCCTGTTGGTCACGCGACATAAATAAACTTCATAACAATAGGAAAAAAGATCCCTTAAACTATATAGAAATGTGAGAATGCCTCAGAATGAGGATAGTAAAAACATATCACTAAGAAAATAAAAATCGCTATAAAGACTAGTAAATCAAACAATGAATGGGGGGAAGGGTGGTCTAATGGTCAAGGTGTTTGCCTTACAAACACAAAGTGCAGGGTTTGAGTCTCACAAGGGATAATTGGCTAGGCTTAAAATGGCTTGCAAGGGCAGTTAGCTTAGCACTAATCTATGAACCTATAAACCTAAATTAGTTACTAAAGTGAAACCATGTCAGAAAACTATGGAGTGACATTCATTATTGCTTTAAACTTCTCCTTAATGGGAACACCCACTCAGACGCAAATGATAGTTCAACCATATTTGCAAACATCATGCACAAAATACCCATTCCTACGCTATTCGTCCCAGAATTCCTCACCCCCCCCCATCATTACCATTTATTTATTTAGTTGTTTGCTTGTGTTTGTTTGTTCATTTTTTTTCTTTAGAAATCAGACCTTCTAGGTTTCAGGTAAATTCAGCAGCACTGTTTGCTAAACTGAAGGAATGATAAATGAGATTACAGGTTGAAAATCAGTACCAGCTCATGCTCATATCCCTCTGTACTAGTCAATTGCATATAAAGAAAAAAATAGCTAAAAATATAAAACAACCAGCAAATGCCATCTAAATAATTAAAGCACAAAAAAAAAAAAACATTTTAATGGGAGGAATGACAACACTGTAACCTTGTAAGCATATTGTTGGGTCCCAAAGAAGTTGTATATATTCTGATGTTGGTAGTTAACGTCTGAGATTCCATCAGCAATTACAGAATCACTGAAAAACATTGGCCTTGATAATGAAGAAAGGGAAGTGTGCACACACACTGCAAGTGAATGTGAATTTCTAGTGGTCTTGTGCCACAGGACATAATGAAAAGCTTAAGACTGGTGGGTAGTTAATCAATGGGCATACTTTGGACCAAGAAAGCATTATTATGCCACAGTCTTACATCAGTCTGGATACCCCACCTTAGTAAAGAGCTCGTAGGCCCTGTTTACCATACTTGTCAATGCTACATTCATTTTGACATCTCTGGGAAACTCTTCAATCATATCTGACAACAAAGTATTGAGGTATATTGATGTTTCAAGTCATCATATGAATTTAATTCAATATACTGTACATGGACAACACAAACAAAATAATGTGCATAGCTACTAGCAGTGCATAAAAGTAGCACTATTTGTTTATAGTTCCTATATTGTGAATCAGAAATTAAATTCATCCTGTGTAAATGCTTAGGTGAGTAATGAATGCCTTATAAAATTTTAACTTTAATAGACCAATGGTGTTTTGAAGCATGGAGCATGTATATGTTCTTCTAATTACATTCTAAGCTTTATTTCAAAATTGAAAGTTAATAGTTTTACAAACTCATGGTAAGATTTATTGGTATTGGTCAATATATCCAAATGTAAGTCATTTAGTGTACTAATAGAATATAGACTTATATGGACTTTTTATAATGACAAATGTGTTCTATCACTTGTCTATTTGAATATTTATCCTTTGTTCACACACATAGTTAATTAACCAGAAATGGGTAAATGCCAGTAATGACACTATTTTATAATTGTTGCTATTTTTCAATGGAGTAAATTCAAGGGCATATAAGTGCTGGATATTATGAAAACTTTGTGGATAATGCATAATACAAAGCTATGTGCATTATTTTTTTTATATAATATCTCTTCCAGTAGATAATGAGACTTAATGTAAATCATTCATACCACATGATATATAAATATGGTTGCTTTTCGTATGTTGTAAATTAATTTAAAAATTGATAGAATATAAGCATGATGATGATATAAGGTTAACCCTAATGAACTATCAAGGTTTAACTAAATGTCACAGACATACCCTCAAAATAAAATCTTAAAAAAAAAACAGATTGAATCACTTGAAAGGGTAAATAAATAAGTTCTGGAAAGGATACAAAGCAAATTTATAACTAAGTTGATAACACTGTTAAGGGCTCTGCAATTGTTCAAGGTAGTGGGTGAAGAATTACTGCCAGATTGAATGAATGATAGATCTTAAAGAAAAAAATATTTGTATAATAAATAAGTCATTCATTCATTCAATATCTGAAAAATGTTGATAAATTAATGCTCTATAATTGAAGGTATTATTTACATAAAGCATCATTAAGAACTGAAGCTAATTATAAGCATGCCACACTTTTAAACAGGATGCAGTAGTAGCACTATGCTATGGAAAATTAAACACAACAGTTGTGAAGTATTTATTATTAATATTATAAATTTGTGTTAATATGTGACTGAGTTTTTGAATATTTTTTGGTGGTTTCAAGCAAATAATACACCATCTTCATAGCTGATGGACGTTTCATATAATTTATTAATTTCATTAGATGGATTTCATGAAATTATAAAACAGTGGGTGGGGTCCCAGCAGACAAAAAGCATAGCAGACAATGAACAACATTATCAATACAGACATTTATAAGTTAAAATAGGAAATACAACATTATTTATTCTAATGCAAGTAGTAAGATAAATGTTATGAATCACACATATGGAAAGATCGAGAAAGGCATCATTTCACATTACCTATTATAGACATGCTCTAATAAGCATATCAGATATTTCAGTGGCATCATCCCAAGAGTTATTCATTCTGAATATATGTCATGGCTGCAAATATTAGTAAACTAGGTCAATGGTGATTATGGCAAAACCCAAGCTATGTCTCAGAATTTGATCCAATTAGGCATCAAACTCTTATTTATAACCTTCACTTGTTGTTTGTCTTTCGGCTTTTCCCGGTAAGGGGTCGCCACAGTGGAACTCCGGTCCGCTAATGATTGGCAGTAGATTTTTACAAAACGCCGAGGTGCCAGCTCGATGCTCAACCTTCAACGAAGGCACGCCCATTTACGCATGCATGTCTTTCGAATGCTACCCAACCGCAGGGAGGACATGCAGACTTCCACAGAAGGCTCTCCCAAGCCCAGCTGAGAATCGAACGGGAGAACCTCTTGCTGTGAGGTAACAACGCTACCACCGTACCACCGCGGCATGATTATGAAATTGATATTCAACTCTGAGATATCATTATCTATCCATCCTTCTTTTTGACCACACATGATTCAGGCATATGCTGAGTAGGGATTACTAAAAAATAGTTAAAGTCATATGGATGCTAAGTTATATGCAAATATCTCACAAAATTTGCCAAGGAGGCTATCTGGCCTAGCTGTTTTCTGTTTTGCCTTGAGTTTAGCAAATTATATTTAAGTCTGGCAGATGGCATAGAGAGTGAAGACTATGCATTTTAGTTCATGTTGTGAAGGGTTTGATGCCCTCATTTGCCTACTGTGTGATCTTGAAAAAGTCACTTAACTAGACATTGTTTCTGAGTCACTCCAGAAAAGGGACTGTGTGCCCAGTGGGCCTATGTGGTTAATGAATCAGTATTATTGTTATTATTAACTATTTATTTCTTTATGTCAGATTCCAGCTGGCCATGTATAAAGATTAGTTGAAAATGTATTTTTTGTTTCAGTTACGGCTGGTAGTATATTACAATCTAAGTTTTGTTGTTGTTTAATCTCATACATTTAATTGCTATATATATCTGCTTATGGCATTGACTGGCAAGTAGTTTACCTCTTTTATCTTGCATAAAACATAAGTTTTATTAATGATTTGTTTAATGTATCTTTTATATTATAATATAATACTTTACCATTATTTTTGAAGCAAAAGTTCTTTAATTTTGCCAACATATCAATCATTGTTTATCATCATTAATCTGATGAAATGTACCAGTAATTTTGTTTCTCGACCGATGCTTTTACTTTTTGGATTACATATCATAAATATTTCAATAAAGGCAAATACTGCTTCTTTAAATATGTCAGTTTTAGTATTCAATGCTTATTTGTTTTTTTATTTATTTTTATTTTTTTTATTTTTATTTTATTTACCAGGTTTGTCCAACTGGGTTTGGTAAAAAAAGAAACTGTTTTCAGTGGAGGCCTGGGAAGAAAAAAAATCCAGCATATTACAAACATGTTTAAACCTACATTCGGTAATATACATGAACAGACATTAAATAATACAAATTAACAAATACACATACATTTTCTAATTTTGATTACATTTATATGAAAGTCGAGGCAGCTATTACAGTATAAAAGATAATTATGCATTGGCAGATGTTGAACATTAAGTATTTGAAGATGTGTTTTAGTAGATTTGCCAGATAGATAATGGATCATTTGATTAGTGATTAGAAATTCAAAGAACTTGAGGTGAGGGAAAGAATGAGGTAGGACAGAAAATGTTGATATTGTAGTTAAGAGGTGGGTGTAAAGCATGTTCACAGACTATTATGTATATATGTCTATAATAAGGTTTATATTAGAAGTATAGAGTTGGGGACGTGCAGTGTCACAGACTAATGAATATAGCTGGGAGAGGCTGTTAAAACTATTCAGGCATAGGTAAAGACTGGTTCTAGGGTATAGGATTCTGAAAAAAGAAAATGGTGTGACGATATGGCAAGCTGAAGATAACAGTGGCATTTATCCTGGAGATGGACAGGAGCAGACCCATTGATTTGATAGTGGATGTTTTAGCTGTGTTTTAAATGAGTTTGTATTCTGCCTGGATTTAAGTGGAGTGTGAGTGCTGACAGTATTAACAAACTCCAGATGTAGTTTCACAATTTAGATACACTATTTGGAAATAGAGAGTCACCTGCAATATAAGAGATTTGCTTGTGGTGATGCGTGATTTTCCTCATGAGTGAACAAATTCTATTGGAGGATTAATATTATATTAACCTGTTAAAGTCTAACTAATTTTCTGGCTAATATAGAGGTCTGTGCATTGTAGTTAGTTGAGAAAGAGCTAGTTGATGTGGTACAAGGCAGTGGTTGTTTCTATTGTTATAGTTAATTGTAACTTTAGCTATTTTTATTATAACATTGCTCACGTATGGACAGTTGTGAGACTTGAAGTTTAGTGAAGCTTGGGGCAGCATAGAGGAGAAATGGCAGTAAGAAAGTAGAGACTATACATCTTCTGGCTTTGTCAGTGAGATAGCTTTTTACTTTACAAACTGTATTTAGCTTTTGGTGATTTTTTTAACTATGTGTGATAAATGGTAGACAGATTTCAACTAGTCATCAATGATGACACCCAGAAAGGTTGTGTGGTTTACCTGTTCTAGCATGGTGTTGTTTGAAGAGATGATAGTGAATAGTGTTGTTTTTAGAGATGTGTTTTGGAGTAAAGAAGAGTAATTTACTTTTTTAGGGTTTAAAATTAGTTGTGAATTATGTAACCATGTTTCAAATGATAAGAGCGATTGTTATGTAAGGCCTTAGAGTTTAGAGAGAGATTTGACAGAATAGATTAGGATCAAATCATCAGCATATTGAATTAGGCTAACATTTGTTATAATACTTTATTGGTCATTTATGAAGATCCTGAAGGTATGGGACCTAGTATAGATTCTTGTTGGACACAGGGTGTTACTACAAAAAAGTAGAGAAAACATGTTTCCATTTCACTGCTTTTGCTCTGTTTGAGAGGTAACTAAGAAACCATTGCAGTGAAGAATTGTGAGCCCTAAGTATGATATATTATGTAAAGGTCTCTGATGGAAGACAGGATCAAATGTTTTTGAGTAGTCTAGGAAGACATTGGAGACTTGGCGTCCAGCATTTCTGTGAGTGCTGACAGTATTAACAAACTCCAGCAAGGTAGTACTTGTGCTGTGATGAGGACAGAAGAGGTATTGAGTTGTAGACAGAAGCTAGTTATCTATTAGATGATAAGATACTTATGAATACATGTTCTAATATTTTTGAAAGGCGAGATAAATTGACAATTTGTCTATAGTTTGAAAGGTCTGTATTAATTTCACCCTTGTGCAAAGGAATAATGAATGACTTTTTTCCACAGTGATGGGACTTTGTTTTCAGATATGGATACATTTATCAGACCTGACACTGGATATGCAATAGCCTCAGCTGGTATGTTAAACTATTTGCCAGGTAAAGTGTCTGGGGCAGTCATGGTATTTTACAGATCTCATACTTCTTAAGTAATGAATATATACAGAATCTTCTATCTAGCTAGGATATATTTAGGTATCAATTTTTATGTGCATATTTGTATACATATTCCAATTTTCAGTATCCAAATGCCACATTGAATTATCTTTTCCATATTTTAAGTTTATTCCCTTGATGTATTTAATATGAAATCTGGTAGCTCTTTTGTTTGATCACATCCCCAGTGCCCTCCAATCAGGGTAGCTTTGCAATTTAATTGCTGACCACCTAATTAGGTGTCACCCAGAAATGTTCCATAATCAACAAAAGCACCAAAAATGTATCCAATAACAACATCAACAACTTAAATTTGAACAAAAATTAACAGGACCTTTCCAAGTATCCTATAATACACTCTGATTGGCATACAAGTACTGAAACTGAGTATATATATATATATATATATATATATATATATATATATATATATATATATATATATATATATATATATATATATATATATATATATATTATTAATGTACATTTTTCTCATTAAGATAGGCTTCATGTATACAGAAAACTGACTCCTTTTCTAGAACAAATATAACCTGATACTTTTTTATATTTCAGTACAGCTTGGATCCTATTCATAATTGATGTAGCTATTCCATGAAGATTCATAGAGACTGTTTTATGTTTTTTAATAGCGGTAGAAGAGCATACTTGTCTAAGGAGTTCATACTTCTAACTTATATTCTGATGACGCAGAGTTTTATACATGAAGCAAGTACAATATAAAAGAAAATAACAACTATGAAACATTTAATGGAGCCAGAAATAAAAAAAACGAGCAGTGCTGTCTTGAATGCATGAGAGATTTCTCAAGGCAGCAAGTTCATGAATGAGGGAGTTATACAATAAAACACTTCAAGATAGAAGTCCTGCTTTACCTTCCTCAGGAGTGCTGAACATTATAAAGATCCAACTCCATGTCATGTTGAGTTTTCACACAAAGGTCACATTATCATTGAAAACACATATCTTTGTTTCTCAATTTCTGGTATAAAGATAAGCAAGAAATAGAAAATCTGCATTATTAATGTTTATTTTTATCACAATGTGAGGCAGTTATGAGAACTGCATGTTTTTCTTTAGTATGAAGTATTTTCACTGATGTAGCTCCGGGAAACTTTGGCTAAGTACCTGTATATGTCATGTAAAATGTTACTGAATTTGAGATTTCATCTCTTTAGATGTATTGTTTACTAACTGTACAAAGACATTATATAATGATTCCTTTAAACCAATAGAAGAATTCCATGCCTTAAATATTTTTTAAAATGTCAACTTTTTCTTTTGCAGCCATTGTAAAATTTATTAACTTGTCTTTCATTGTTTTCTAATATATAGCTATTATTGTTGTTTAAATTTTATCTTTGCATGACTCTTGCTTGTAAATGTATGATTCAAGTGACTCATACAATGATTTTATTTATGTAGACTGTTGCTGCTATGAAATAGATAAAGCCTCAAACCTAATTGATAATTATTTTACATCTTCTACAGATTGCTCAAGTTTCTTTAATTTGTTTTATATCAGATTAGGACTACAAAAGAAAACCCTGAACAAAGGCCTGCAATTTATTTACTTTTCTGGATGTAGCTGGATAACTTCTAAGTATAGTGTAAAATAATGTCTGAGCCAAATATAAATGAAGGTGATTAGAGACAGAAAAGAAGCAGTCCTTTTACAGATGTAAAGAATATATCAGTGACTCACACAAATCCCATTATATGTCAATAGCATGGAAATTCACAGTTACTTCCTTATGTCTGGCATGAGTCATACAAAGCATTATGGGAAAGAGAAAGGTTTGAGGGAGAACAAGATCATGTTGATACATCAAGCCCCATTGGTAGCCATGTTGTGGAAAATAGGCTAAAATTACAAATACAGCACTTACAGTGATTCTGAGTTGTTAAAATAGGTCAAGAAACAAAGATAGAGTGAAAAAGATTTTTTTAGTTCTAGGATGGAGTTTTCCTTTAAAGTGTTGTAGGTTTTTGGAAGAGCTATGATTTTAACCATTTTTTGATGACACACATTAGGTGCCTGCTTTGAGTAGACAACCAAAGAGTATAGTTATTTTTTACTTATTTGCTCGAGATGGAGCAAGGCTATTTAGGGTTTTCAGAAAAAAGTGTGTTAAACCTCTGTACAGCTTTGTCAAGTAGAATATTTTTCAGGATAGACCAGTTCAAGGAGGGGCGCTTAGGATTTTGTTAAATGTACTAGGGTTAAAATTAGTGAGGTTACAGGAAGTTCTAAGTAAGTGTTGTTTGACCTGATGGGTACCGAGACTGTTTGGATATAGATATAGATGGAGGTGATCACTGTGAGAATCAGAGGGAGCATTGTTGGAGACATACTTAGTCGATTAAGACACCAATATCCAATCAAGGACTGAGCAACATTTTTTTTTGGATAGTTATAACCTTTTGGGGAGGAAATGACTTGAGTCAAGGATTGAGGCTAGTTTATGTGTATTTTGTGGAAATAATTGCCAATCAATATTAACATCACCTAGGATTTTCTTTTCATTAGAAATTATATGCGAGATCCAGTTAAGAATGTTTTCCAGGGTTGTAGCATTATTGCCTGGGGGAATATAGAGTGCTATAATACAAAGTAACATTCCAGGGCTACTACTTCCAAGCTCTACCTTATATATATCATGGTAAAACATTCTTATACAAACAGATATTGTCACATTAAACTTGTGTGTTATGTGACTATTGCACAACAAAGCTATACATTGTGCAACAAAACATGTAAAGCATACTGATAGAAAAGTATTACATGCAGCATGTATGCAAGTAAAATGTGTGCAGTGGCTGACCTTTGCTATGGAAGTGAGCATGCAGTGTTCTGTGACAATATGAATAAATTTAGAAGGAATACTAGACAGAGGGGTTACTATGATTTGGTTAAATAATCACTAAATTGCTGGGATGATAGATCAATGTGTGGGTAGAAGGGAAGTCAGATTCTGTAACACAAATTGCTTAACAATTATTAATGATTAGAATAGGATTTTCAGTTCTGTAAGCTTTAAAATAGTGCTCTTGCTTGTAACGACTGACAAATCCTAGGTAACATAAATTCAGTTTTAATGTCCCTCTCACTGCATATTATAGATGAGGATTCACTGTCACCTCTGCATGCATCCTTACAGCAGCTTACTTTGTCTTTTCCGCTTCCTAGGCTACTATTCTGCCAGGATGTCATTGAAGTTCCCAGCCCAACTCTGTGTCAATGAGCAGCTCGGCCTTCAGCGTATTTCATGCCAAGCTCCTACTTTGACACTTAATAACAATGAATCCTTAGTGTCTCCAGTATAAATGATTTTGTTGCTAATTTGTCTTAGTACATATCCACGTATAACCTAATGTAGCAGTTACTAAACCTTTGGGTCTAGATATACATGTATCCATAATACTAATGTTTTATTCCTTAACTTTCTCTTTCTGTTGTAGAAACTCATATGGTTTATCAACATGTAGCACATCTGTGATTTTTTTTTTGATGCACAGCCTGTGGTGGCTGTGTTCAAGTACGTAGTACAATATGAAAAGTTAAGTCTATACATGCATAAATATTCACATAAAGCTATTTAAATAACAAAGTATCTTAACACCTACACTTGTTATATCAGAGCTTACAAGTAAGAATGTTTTTGATTGCTATAATTGCATTAGCTTTTCATTAAAAAGAAAGAAAAGACATTTGCAATATAATGGACTGTCTGTCAAGAGAGAACTTTATTATATATCACATTATACAAGATTTAGGGTAGTAACAGCCAGCTGGATATTCAATGAGATATATTACAGCTGCTTGTTTAACATGTATGCTATATCTAAGAGTTTAGCTAATGTGATCAATGAATGTTGTATTTCAAAGAATTCAGCAGCTCTGATTCTTTATTTCTTAATTAAAGTTGTTGTTTTGTACAGAGTACACATGGGTTAAATTACTTCACATAGGACTCACTGGGTTACTAATACCTTATCCCAGTTCCTTTAACTTTATTATTTCATTTACTGCCTCTGCCCACCCCAGCTTATGCTCTTACTCATTTCCAATAACACTCTTAAGACCATGAACAATAGCTCCATTTTCTCTAAACAGAAACTTCAAAAGAAAGCTTTTACTGTTGCTAATGTTTTACTTTCACAATATTTCTGGACAGAAACCTTGCTGGCATGTTACACCCTTTAGAGCCAGTCCAAAAGAGCTGACACATTTATTTAATAATCTAGACTGTGGTATTACAGACCAGTACATCAGAATGGATTAAGCATGGCAGGAAAGCATTAGTGACACACCACAGCTGACTGGACAGGGAGTTAGCTACTTCCAGTATCACTTGGCTCAGTCGTGTTATTCATTTATTTATTTTCTTAATGACCAGGCTGTGCAGGTGTTTATTCTGCTTCATTTATTTTAGATAAGTTGCAATTATTTTTTTTCAGCGCTTTACTCATTTTTGTCTTACTTAGTTTTATAAAGAAGTTTAAGGGAAAGTACTAAAAATTACTATCAATGCATGCAGAGACATACACAAGCTACACACACACACACACACACACACACACACACACACACACACATGCAGTATATATATATATATATATATATATATATATATATATATATATATATACTTTATTGCATAGATAAATATGCACACAAACATTTTCAAATGTGCATATATATACAGGCAAAGGTAAAACAGA
Source organism: Protopterus annectens (assembly GCF_019279795.1). NCBI lineage: Eukaryota > Metazoa > Chordata > Ceratodontiformes > Protopteridae > Protopterus > Protopterus annectens. Next base: position 868,911,477 of record NC_056725.1, on the reverse strand, counting down.
CAGACTCTGGGATTTAATAAAATCTGTGTAGGCACAGTGTAGAGCCTACATGGAATGTTACCATTTCTGTGTACATGGTTCCCCTCAGCAGCACGCCACGCATATTAATCATGGTACATTGGTGAGGGATATCCATGGAACATGGTTATGGAATCAGTATAGGAAGTGTAGTGCGAACTTAGTCCACAGATGAGTAAGAAAATCCTTGCACTGTCCAAGTGTATCATGTAAATGTCTATTTTATTGATTTAAGATTTTTTTCTTTTTTTTTTTTTTTTTAAATGCAGAAATGCAAAGTGACGGCAGGACACCTGCCAGACATCTAAAAATAGAAACACCGGATGCAATTATTTATTTAAAGGTCATGTTTAAACATAGCTGAGCAGGTTTGCATGGCATGGCACGGTGCTCAGCAGCACTTATAGGTACCTCAGAGGTATATGTAAAGGTATAGCAGAATTCCACATATCCTCAGAGCTAAATGGGTGAAGATATGGCCTCATGAACAGTAAGTGCAGGGTTTGAATACATGGAATAAGAAGTAAGCATTTATTTATATAATACAAATTATGGCAATTATTTTAATATTCTGGCCCACTGCACTCTGCCAAGCTTTGCTAAGACCTGCTAAGCCCTGCTAAGCACTGCATATACACAAAAACAGCTTAAAATGTTTATGCACTGCTCAGATCCACTTGGCTGGTTTGCACATTGCTAAGCATTATTAAGCAAGCGGGTCTTCGAGTTTTTGCACTGCTCAGCTTAGCTGCACTGGTTTACTCGCTGCTTAGCAACACACCACATTTTTAAATGTTGCTCAGTGGTGTGTACAGGTGGGAAAACAGGCTATATTAAGCCCAATAGGCAGGAATACAGCACAATCCATTGGAGTTCTGTCTCTGAAAAATACTATGGCAGGTGTTGGTGAGGGTTTGTGCTTTCTAGTGCAGCATTGGGGCATCCTGGAGTCTAGGGTCATGGTTGGACTCCTTGTAAAAACCACAAAGACTGGCTTTTGCAGGGAGGTTACCAGGGCTCAGAGTGCAAGGTGGAGGACTGGGACTGGTTGGCAAGGGAACTCACCAGTGCAACTGGTATCCCCCAAACAGGTGATCAGTGTTGTCACCACCATGAGGACATGAACAGACATAAGGGGGATCTCTTGGACACCTGGGTCCAAGAATTTTGGGTAGGGGTATCCCACATGTATGTAAGTACTTTTACTTCTGTATCACCAATATCTAATCTGAATGCCTGATAAACTGGTATGCATAATGGTGTACTTCTCTCACAACCTTGAGGCACATTCCATGCATTTGGCCTGATTGCTCTGTGAGTGTGATGAGTATGGATGTATTATGCTAACTGTGATGAAATAAGCCAGAAAGAATAAAGCATTAACTGCAATAAAGTATGTACAGTAAAGTTTGTATTACAATAAATGTGGACTTAGAGCTGTAGTACAATAAATGAATAATGCCAACTGTAGTGCAATAAAAACATGAAACAATACCATTACCTGCATTAAAGTATATACAATAAAGTCTGAAGTGCAATAATTGTGGAAGTAGAGCTGCATTGCAAAGCCTGCATAATGACAACTGCTGTCCAATAAAAACTTGAAACAGTACCAGACACTGCATTAAAGTATATACAATAAAGTCTGTAGTACAATAAGTGTGGAATTAGAGCTGTGTTTCAAGAAATGAAAAATACCAACTGTTTTGCAAAAACAAATGAACCATTACCAATAACACCAAGGTAAATTGTGTACATCAGGATTGTCTTGTTTTAACCATTGCAGTGCAACTGTATGCATTCACGCTGTAAGGTAAGGTGCTGCAGTCAAGTATAACAGTGTAATAGCTGTAGAATGCAAATGTAATGGCTGCCATATGTCTTATTTAACACACACAGTACCGTCCAAGGCAGTTTCTTGGTCAATATTGTTCACATAATGCAATGCCATCCACAAACAGCAGGTAAGCAAGGTATATGGATGAGGTAACGCATTCCATGATCTCATATTGTTTGTTGACTTCACAGATATTTCAAACCAATAACAATATATTGTGTACACCTGCATTCTATAAATGAATGTATAGATTACCTACTATCTCTGTTATGCTTTTATGTCATGCATGTGTGTTCTACTGTCACTGCAGTCTAGGATAAAACTATAGTACTACTACCTGGTCATATATTGGTTCCAGGTCAGCTCTAGGTAAATATCAGTTAATTAGTAGTCAGCAGTGATGCAGTAGCTTAGTTTGTTAAATGCACTTTCTTTTTGTAGTACATTTTGCTACACATAGACTAGGGTTGGAATCTAGTGTTAGGTAGCACTAAATATTACAGTATCAGTCACGTAATATTTTCAGATTCTCTTTCCACAGGAGCTACAGGTAAATAAGTGAGGTAGTCCATATTATGAGTAAACGATTGTGTGTTTAGATTTTACAGACTGTTTAAATCATTAGCAAGAATTTGAAAACAACATAATTGAATTACATATAATAATAATAACAAAATGAAATAAATAACATGTGTAATCTTGGTATGGCTGTATGATTGGAGTGTCTGTTCAAAGTTGCAACAGCCAATTCATACATTCCATCCAGATGTCCTCTGCAGTCAATGCTATTGAGTTCTATCCCCATGCATGTCAATCAAGGCATGATAGTTGTTTAGTTTCTTTACTGTACACATACATGTCACTCAAGTGTCATGCTGTGATGTAATGTTATTAGTAGTGCATAATCCATCTGTCACAGGATTACCATTGGAATGGTTGCCTAAATTGCAAAGTATCACTAAATCAGCCCACAGTACAGCTTGATAGTCATATTGGTCCACCTGATGTGCAAGCGTTTTGTGTAGTTGTGTACCTGCAATTGTTACTGCTTGACCCATACTGTCCCATGTGAATAGCTTGAGAGGTATGTATGTGCTACAGCAGCTATGGGGGACTTGTGCACATAAAGAAAGGACAGACCCATAGAGTAGATAGTAGTACTGTTGTCAAGTAGCAGCCTATAATGATACTAATGGACTGTTTTTCTCTCTCTCCCCACCCCTTATTTCATGTATTTATTATTGTTATCTATTGGTTATAGTTTGCTATTAACATATGTTGTTAAATTAACTGTATTTTGGGACATGTGTATTACTATTGTCATGGTATGCATTATAATGGTTGCATATTAACATATCTTGTTGAATTGCCTATTTTTGTGGCCTTATGATGTGAACGTTATGGACATGATGTGAGCATACTGACTGTTCTGTCATCGATTGTTGTGTTTCACATAATATGCCTTGATATGTAATTGGGTTAATTCCACTGTTCTGGCATGCTGTTATTACTAACTAAATTTTGTTCATAACTACCCTATACTTATTGTCATACCTCTATCACCACAGCATGTCAGGGTAGGCCGGTTCCCGATGATCCGCCTACCTTGCCTCAACTGGCTAAGGCACCGGGTTCTAGCATGTCTGGGACCCAAGCCGGTGGTGCCCCCTCTACTGCCCCTGCACAACCTGTGGAATCAGGTGGAACTACCTCAGGGGACTGGGCCTGGCCTCCCCCTGGGAACAGTGAAGGAAGGGCTGCAGTCACCCAACAGGAACTGCCAGTCATAGTATGCAGGACCATTCATTGGACCTATGAACATCATCTGCATCAGGTTGAGGGCACACTGACCAACCTGGTGGGCAGGCTGGCCCTGGTGCCCAGCCTCCAACACAGCCACCATTGGGGCAGTGAAGGAGCAGTGTTAACTGCCCATGGTTGGGGATGTCAGTCATGCTGCTGCCATCTGGAGGCACATGTGACTCCGATTCCACAACACCCTGCCCATTCAAGGTGTTTACCCCCCCTATGTGTCACACTATCCCTGTCTGTTGTCTTGTCTGTCCTGTCTGTCTGCTATTGCATCCTCTCCTTATCTCCCCACGTGTAGCTATGTCCCTTCCCCAACATTCCACTCTCTCCTTAAAAAAATGGATACCTGGCCCACTTTCCTATCACCTCCTTTTTCTTTTCTTTATATATTTTTTAGCGCGAGTTTGCATGCCTCGCAGCTTCACTTATCTCATTTTAAATGATCTTTAAAGAGCTTTAATGCCTATATGTGTCTATTACAGTGTTACTCACATGTAGAAAATAAACACCTCTTCTAAGATTTGAGCCCAGGTCCCTTGCAATTATAGTACACTGCACTAACCCACTACACTACGCAGGCTTTATGTTAGATAGCTGTTTCCAGCAAAACATACTGCTCGCTACTTACAGTCATTTTGCATATAACTGAAATAAAAAAACTAATGTGAAAACTGGGAGCACACCCTGCACTCTGGTGCAATAGTAAATACTAAAGAAGACATGTTAATGGATGTAATTGAGGCCTGTGATAGCAGGTATTTGTGCCCTTTTATCTGCAACTTGTGGAAAGACACCTGCTAAGGCAGCAATGGCAAAGTACTTGTACAACTGGGACCCTGGTGCAGAAATACAACCATATAAAGCCATGCACATACTCATGGATGTAGAAATGCTTCTCACAGCCTGTATTTGTGCACATATATCTTGCAAATACACAGGCTTATTCCAATTTCTCAATGGCTCAGTCTGTTACATGCCTTGTATATGGTACATTTTGCTACACACAGTCCTGGATTGGAATCCAGTGTTGTGTCACACTTCAATTGCATTATTGTGATGACAGCAAGTAATGACTGAGTCATGCAGTCTTACTCCCCACAGGTTACTTCTACTTAATTAACTGCTATCCAGTTTTGCAAGACAAAGGTCTGCAGGCAGAGACACAATGCACATATCCATATAGCCTAACTATATGTTGCCTAGTACTCTGTTAGTCGCACTGTTGCATAACAGATGCACCTTAAGCACATGCCCTGATTGCACTATATAGAATACCACTGCCCTAGCTCTATGGTAACAACAGGCCTGACACAGCTGACAAGGTTACATGTACAGCTTGCTGTCCACCAGTGTTCACACTCCCCCCTGTGTTGTAAGCTGCAACAGCAACTGCAACCTGTAGCATACACAGCTGTATGTAAAGGTAAATGTTACACACATACCATACATCCCACCCCCTAGAACAAGGGATCCGGACACAGACATAATTACTGGGATGTGGGATAAAGGCCCAGAGATGGGGGCATGTTTAACAGTTTGCCCCTACAAAGATAGTAAGTTGATAGAATAACAGCTACTGCAGTAGCATACATAGTCTGATGGTTACGAAGTGTGACACACACGTGTGTCTCTTCCCTTACTGACCGTAGCCCACAATGATTGTCAGTTCACTGCCAGATGACCACAATGGTATGAGACACTGACCACACATATAAGGCATAACTGTGGACATAAGTCATACATCTCTACAGTGGATAGTGTTTGTACCTACCCTCTGCAATGCTGTAGTCTCCACACCTTAGTAATGTCCATCTCAAAAACTCAGGCAGGGGCTAAAGCCTAGCATGAAGGTCTTATATGTTGCACTGTGGTGGCATGCCATTGGCTAATGATAGGACAATACAACTGTTTTAGTTGCAATTAGCAATTTTGAGCCACAGATTGGTGCAGAGGCAATTACCTGCTAATGAGCAGTACCTTAAAAAGACAAGCAGCTGGTTATGGGGAACAGGTCTGTATGAGACTTAACACACACAAAGAGTGCATTAGCAAAAGATTACTGGAAGCAAAGTTCAACAAAGGAGTACTGCACTCCACCTGGTATGTAATAGATTTATCCATATAACAGATAGATCTTAGATCTACGGTGATGACATGTCTTTGATACTCTGCTGTCCTAAACCCACACGCATACCTCTCAGCTGTCCATGATGTGAATCACATCTCAGCTCTATCCCTGTTCATCCCTCCTACAATGGTCGGCTGTTGTAGGAAAGCTAGTGGATTACATATAATGCATAGTGACAATAAGGGAGAGTGTACACCCCTTTAAAATCAAACAATGTACTGTAATTCACCTCCTCTCATTCTGTTTATGACTCACATAATTGGTTCTAACATTGTAAAACTGTCCCTGAATGCCCCTGATGTACTCTGGCTAAGACTCTGTTCCTGTTGCCATATGTCCCTATTTGGTTGAGAGCTATGCCTAACATATCTGTGAACTTTCTATAGCAAGAACTCAGGACAAAGCCGTAATTAATGGGAGAACAAAGGCCCAAACACAGTGACAGTGTTTTTCTATTTCTCGTAGAAAGTATGAACATGAATAGACTACACTTTAACTGTAGGATAACTGTGTTCTGGAGGATATGATGTGTGGCACTCAGACGTCTGTCTTTATTTTCTAACATCAGCCATCAATGATTGGCCAACCATTTGTCAGAAATCCACAAGTTTGTGCGAAAATGACCAAGACTATGGGCAAACATCTTGACAGTCTACAAACATCTGTATAGATGACATGTATGATGCCTACAGGGAACATATACTACAGCAGGTTTGCATTGCTGTCTGTCATTGTGGCACACTGGTGTTGCTGGACTGTCCCCATATAGTCGTAATAGCTATTTGTCTGACAGCGGCTGCATGACATATTAGTGGGAGTTTGCCCAGAGGGGACTCACCACAGTAGACTGCAGTGATGGATGAAGGAACATAACAGCAGAATCTATCACAGCACACAGGGACACACCCCAGTATTGCTACTGCCTTGGTGATAACCACACACACAGTGTGTTGCCAGACTCTGTGGTATGACGTGTGAGGGAACAGTGGATAGTGCAGACTATTATGGATGTGCTGGATCAGTACATAGTGGAAGTTCACATATTGGGTCCTGCAATGTGTTCCTCTCTGGTTGTCTTTCAGGAACTATGTACTGCAGAAGACACATACCCTTCTCAACTGCAGAGCATGGCATTATACTGGATGGACTTAGACACCACCATCAGATCTTGCTGTCCAGGGTTAGGCACAATTGGGAACAGTGGGTAGCATTGTGGGCAGACCTTGTGTGGGCTGTCAGTCATATTGACCAACTGGAGAGGACCTATCTGCTGGTCCAACACCGGGCCACAGATATGGTGCAATCTGCATGACAAAGGGCAGCTGCTGTTGCCAAGGATCATGCCACCACCAATGGAGGGCCTGCAATTGAACAATGACTCTCAGCCACCATGGAATTCCTGGCAAACCTAGGAACACAATTGATACAAAAGAAGAGCCAGCAAACTATGGCAATTCAATATTTAATCAAATTAAATCATGTAAAAACATGAAATAGGAGCAAATAACAGACCGGTTGGAAGATAGATTACCCAATCGGTACCACAACTGGCAAAAAAACAGATGTCATATACATTTCCAGTATTCTTACTGGTAAAGTGCTTGGATTTGATAATGCTGTCACAATGGGTACAGTGTCCACAAGGGACACAGCCCAGGAGTAGATTGCCAGTCAAAGTTCTTTGTGTAGGAATTTGTTTGGTCCTGGGACTGTTTGAAATGACTGAAGTGTGATCCTACATTTCTGCCTTTTTGAAAAGAGAAAAGGCATCTATCCTGAAGAAAACCTGAATGCTTGCTATCTGATAAGAGGATGTTCCAATGCCTTTGGACACTGTCTAATAACACATCAGTATTCCTCCCATATGTAGTTACCAGACAAATCACAGATTCATTCCCTGTTTTTTTCTTCTTATATCTCAAAAGATCTCTCCTATCTAGTGTAGATACCCAATTACGGGCATTGGGGATGTTACCCCTTTTGTAACCCCTGTCCTTGAATCTAGTCATTAGGTCCTCCTTAAAATGTTCATAGGTGGCTTGATGTAAACATATGCGCTTCATCCATAGAAAATGTGATTTTGGAATGTTCCTGGAGATGTGTGGTGGGTGAAAACTGGAGGCATGAAGAAGAGAATTATATTGTGGGTATTTCTGATAGACTTCTATTTCTAGGGTATGATCAGCATTCCTAGTGATCACAACATCCAGAAAAGTGATTTTTTTGAATGTTATAATTGGCTGCAAACTGTATGCCCCATTTGTTGTCATTGAGGTACCCCACAAACTCCATTAGATATTCTTCATCAGAACTCCATACTAGTTAGCAGTCATCAAGATATCGTCTCCAGATGTCAATTTCCTGTAAATAAATACACAAACTAGAGAAGTGAACAAAAACAAAACAGCTGAACTCTCCCAAGGACGATTTATTCATCAACAGTAGCGTGAGCGTAGTACAAAACCAAGCTTTCGGTGAGCTCAATGTCCCACCTTCATCAGACAACTTTTACAAGCCAACCACCTTAGTTTAAATACTAAACAGTTAATAGATTAATTACATTCAATTATATAAAAACTTATCCATTTAAAAAGAATTTGTGGGTGTATAATCTAGTTTTTACATATATAAGTAAACAGACAACTAAATTATATGTATGTATATGTATGTATACAGAACCCATATATCAGATACTGTAAACCTTAACCCAAAAATTCATCATGTAATCAATAGTTAAAACATTTCATTAATTATTTCTAATTTCAATACTAAAACCAACCTATAAAAAGCATGAACAGTAAATAACTTATAACAAAAATTAAAACACATATTATGTCAAGGAAACTTTGTGTTAAATTAAATAACCTTAAAGTACAAAAAGTACAAAATATATCCTACTCTATTATTCAACAACCCTGTCGGTAAACGCATCAGTCATACGTATTTTTAATAAAAACATATAAACCCGTAAAACATAATGACATAATGACAATACATGCTGCACAAATCTAAACTTTGTTTCAAATAAAACCAAAATACATACATACATATACATACATATAATTTAGTTGTCTGTTTACTTATATATGTAAATACTAGATTATACACCCACAAATTCTTTTTAATTGGATAAGTTTTTATATAATTGAATGTAATTAATCTATTAACTGTTTAGTATTTAAACTAAGGTGGTTGGCTTGTAAAAGTTGTCTGATGAAGGTGGGACATTGAGCTCACCGAAAGCTTGGTTTTGTACTACGCTCACGCTACTGTTGATGAATAAATCGTCCTTGGGAGAGTTCAGCTGCTTTGTTTTTGTTCACTTCTCTAGTTTGTGTATTTGTGGCACGTTTGGAACAGTTCGTTGGTGTTGTTTGCCCAGAGCAGTGTGAGCATGTCTACCCAAGGTTCACTATTCACTCAAAACGAGGATGGCTTTTGCAATTCTCCAGCAGGAGAGGGTTCATCAAATGAGGCGAACGCCGAAGGGAATTTAACTCTCCTGCTTCAACTTGTTATGGATCGAGTGGACAAGTTGACACAGAAAGTAGACGCTTTGCAAGTCAACAGCATTACCAAATTGAAGTGTTCTGAAGCGGTAACGCAGTCAGCGTCAGGTGTCTGTTCTAATTTTGCAGCTCCGTTTTTTTCCAACAATTCAGGGGCACCACCGGCTTGTATTACAAACGCTTCCCGTGTTGCGCCGGTTGTTTTGCCTGGTTCTACGCAGAGTATGGACAGCACGGATATTCCACCAGGGCAAATTAATAGGAATTTAACGTCGACCAATGAACTAGAACGAAACAGTTGTTCCAGTGGTAATGGTGTGGCAAGCCCTTGCATTAATAGATTTCTTAGCCACACAGACTTTTTTAGAGATGAAGTTACGGAACAAAACAGTTCTAATGATCAGGAAAACGTAAGTGACTTATCCGACTCTATTAATACATTTGACTCTAAACTTTTCAAGTGCAGGAAACTGCAGCTTGAAATCTCTTATTTGAAAGAATGTGTTTCTAAAAAACTAGTTCCAAAAGGTTTACGCCAGTGGCGTTTTCCCGTGGGTCTTATTGAAGGCTCAGAATTTCATAAACATTTGTTAACCTTGTTTGACCAGCAAGGTTTTGAATATATGGATGTTATGATTTTGCAGTACCAGAAAGAAGTAGATCTTCTGATGGTTGAGCTGGCTAACTTGGAGCAAACCATTAAAGGTGATCCTGAGTTTTTTAGGTACAAGTACGAATTTTTGCGTATCTTTAGTAGTATTGATGCTACTATTAACAAGCTTACTAGCAATAAAAGAAAGAAAATTAGTAGAGACATTAATGAATATCGGCTCCATAAAGCTTATCCTCGACCACCCTTATTGTCTAATAAATTGGAAAGTATCAGTCTGGATAGAACTAATTCATCTGGTCAACATCATGTTGCTTGTGGTCAGGATGAGTTACCACAGGAGTCTCACGAAAACGAAGAGTTGCCTCCACTTCGTCGTAGTGAGAGACTCCTTAGCAATGCTAGTAAATCTGCAAACTCTAACACCAATACTACTACTACACGGTTTGATAAGGATACCAGGGACGAATTTGAGGAGGACGTAGTTAATAGCTGTGATAACGTTAACCATCAGCAGGGTTTTTCCAGGGGCAACAACAACAGAAAAAACAAACAAACGAATGGTCAGGGCAGGACCAACCAGAACAATTACAGGAATCGGAGAGGTCAACGCAGGAGATGATCGATTGGTTTTCTGAGTTGGAAGTTCTTACAGATTCAAAAGGGGACTTTAAAATCTATAATTACACTTCTTTTAATATTGACTCTGACATGGTGGAGTTTTTTTCTAAGGGCTTATCCTTTGTACCTGACAAGCCATTTGATCTTGTTAAAATATTGATAGATCTCAAACTATTTGTGAGAAAACTCGATAAACTATCCAGCTCGTATAATGATATAGCTAGATTTGCAGCAGGAACTCCATACAGGACCCATCACTGCACCAACCTCAAAAACCTAACATGGATTGAACTCCCCAACCTTGTTAGAATTACCCAACTCACTGAGGTATATAAAATTCTCAAAAACCCCGACAATTGTCCTTCACTTCAGAACCTAGTCCTTCTATACTCTAATCTTAACAGTCTACATTCTGCAAACAGACCACTCATAAAGATGGTCAAAGCTTACAATACTGGAGGAGATGCACTCTTTCCAAACGCCGTTGGAAAAGTCTGGAACTCTCTTCCCACCAGTATTCTTTCCTCTAAATCTCTACCCCATTTCAAGAAACAACTGTTTCACCACTATCAGAAGCACTGGCTTTGCCAATGCTCATCTCCTGACTGACATTTCCTAGTCTCTATTATCTACTTGAATTGTTCATTGTCTTCATTTTTTTATTTCCTTATATGCATTGTTAACAAATGAATTTTGCAACCTGATTGTTTGTTTGACTTTTGACTGTTTCTCTCTCTGTAATATTATAATTTTGGAAATGTCTGTATTTTGTATAATGATGGAGCTTTTCTCCCCGGGCCTCCGCTGAAAAAGGACATTGTATCCAGTCGGATTTTTCCCGGTTAACAAATGTAAAATAAAAATAAATAAATAAATAAATAAACTCAATTTAAAAATCTTGATGGGTAATGGTACTTCCCTTTCAGGTGAACTTAGAGTTCCTAGTGTGTATAACCCTCCATTGCATGATACACTTTGTCTATTTGAAAAGATGTGTGAATATGATTTTAGAGCCCTTAAAGCCAACCATCCCTCTAGTAAAAGGTATTTTAACATTACAAGAGAGGAAAAACAGTTTCTTGAATTGTTGAAAAATTGTAACATTAGGGTTATGAAACCCGATAAGGGGGGTGGATTGGTCTTTATGAGCAACTGTGTATATGTTCAAAGTATGAACCGACTATTGGAAACTGATAGATACCAAATTGTTAGTATTAACGAGGTCAATACAGCTTATGTAAAGATAAGGGGTCTGATAGAAGACCTATTTCTGGAGAACTGTATTGACCTTGATTTATATCATTATTTGAATGTTGTTGCTCCTAGACTACCGGTGTTATTTGGCACCCCAAAAACGCACAAGTCTTTGGTACAACCACCCTTTCGGCCTATAGTGGATGGGCGTGGTTCTATTACCATTGCTTGTGCTAAGTACATTGACAGCATTTTAAGACCATTAATTTCCAAAGAAGTCCATATATGTAAGGACTCTTGGAGTTTTCTCCAAGAATTGAGTAAGATCCCGTTTCAAGCTGACTCTTTGTTTCTGACTGTTGACATAAAGGACTTGTACACAGTCATACCACAAATGTTGGGTATCCAATGGATACGTGAATTTTTATTTGAAAGGAAAGTGGATGACAATGTGATTTACGTAGTTGAAACTTTACTTGAAATAGTATTAATTAACAACTTTATGTCCTTTAATAACAGTATATATCTTCAGAAATCAGGAGTAGCAATAGGATCTCCCTGTGGTGGGAGTTTCGCTAATGGAGTTTTAGCCCATTGGGAAAATAATTTTTTGTTTATTGATCCCTGTTTTACATCTCATGTCACCTGGTACACTAGGTACCAGGATGACATGTTCTTTATTTGGAAGGCTTCTCCTTTGGTTATACCTGATTTCTTAGACTCACTTACAAGGAAGACGCCCTTCTTGGAATTTACACACAACCTGCAAGAGTCAAGTATTAATTTTCTTGACATTCTCATTAAGAAAGATGTGGTAAACTCTAAGTATGTGAGCTTGATTTACCGCAAGCCCTCTTACTCAAACGCATTTTTGCACTTTACGAGTTCCCATCCTAGCTACCAAGAGAAGGCCATAGTTAAAGGCCAGATGGTAAGAGCTGCTAAGGATGGTCTCAGAGTTTGAAGATTTTCTACAAGAATGTGAGCATTTGAGTAGTATGTTTGCCAATAGAGGTTATCCTGGTGTGATGTTGAGTGACATTAAAACAGAAGTTACTACTAAAAGAAGGGTGGGTTTTTATAAACCTTTCTTGAGTGCTGAAAATGCTGTTTTGCAAGATGCTACAGATTCTCCATTTATGTCAAGCTCTGAAAATAGTAATTTACCTGAACCTGACTTGAGATTTTTTTGTACTTATTCTATTGACCATTTCGAAATCAGGAATGTACTCAACAAATGTTGGGCACTTATTACTGAGGACACGTTTCTGACAAAAAGACTAGGGGAATGCCCGAAAATTACTTTTAGAAGGGGGCAAAATCTAAAAAGTCTGCTTGAATCAAAACCAAAAATTTCTATTCAATGTTTTGTTGGAACAAGAAAATGTGGTTCTTGTAACCAATGTAGGTATATTCTTACTGACCCAAAAGTTAGAATTAGGGACATAGAATATAAAATAATGGGGAAATTCAATTGTGAGTCTACTGGTGTTGTTTACGTGGCTTTGTGTCAAAAATGTACTGCCTTTTATATCGGAAAAACGAAAAGAAAATTTAGGCAGCGGATTTATGAGCACACTTATGCCATAGCAAAACAAGACGTTAATAACGCCCTGGCTAGGCACATTTTTGACTGCCCAGGACATTGTTTTAAATTTACGGTTTTGAGTAAGTCATTTGTTGACAACTTAAGTGGCCCTTGGCAGACTTATTTAGAAGTAAATGAACTTTATTGGCAGCTACGAACCTGGGCATACATTAACCCAGGCTTAAATGAGTATGTCTCTATTGCTCCCGTTTTGAAATTGTTGTCTAATAAAAGATAGTTTAAAATCTTTTGAGGTTATGCTCGTATCTACTTATGAGATATTTTAGCATTAGTAGGTACTAGATGTGTACTAATTATATTTAATAAAATATAATAGGTTCAGGGCACTGTATTTTTTGCTAGGTCTATACAGTGGTTAACCTTTTATGTACAGAAAGATATTGAATTTTGGTTTTATTTGAAACAAAGTTTAGATTTGTGCAGCATGTATTGTCATTATGTCATTATGTTTTACGGGTTTATATGTTTTTATTAAAAATACGTATGACTGATGCGTTTACCGACAGGGTTGTTGAATAATAGAGTAGGATATATTTTGTACTTTTTGTACTTTAAGGTTATTTAATTTAACACAAAGTTTCCTTGACATAATATGTGTTTTAATTTTTGTTATAAGTTATTTACTGTTCATGCTTTTTATAGGTTGGTTTTAGTATTGAAGTTAGAAATAATTAATGAAATGTTTTAACTATTGATTACATGATGAATTTTTGGGATAAGGTTTACAGTATCTAATATATGGGTTCTGTATACATACATATACATACATATAATTTAGTTGTCTGTTTACTTATATATGTAAATACTAGATTATACACCCACAAATTCTTTTTAATTGGATAAGTTTTTATATAATTGAATGTAATTAATCTATTAACTGTTTAGTATTTAAACTAAGGTGGTTGGCTTGTAAAAGTTGTCTGATGAAGGTGGGACATTGAGCTCACTGAAAGCTTGGTTTTGTACTATGCTCACGCTACTGTTGATGAATAAATCGTCCTTTGGAGAGTTCAGCTGCTTTGTTTTTGTTCACTTCTCCTGTAAATAAATGTTGTGAGTGTTATCATAAATCAAATGTTCCTCTAAATGGGCCATGAAAAGATCAGCATAAATTGGGGCAAAAGATGCCCCATAGCTGTACCCTGGACCAGCCAATAGCATTTATTTTGACAATAGAACACGTTTTTGGTCAAAATGTGTTCTGCAAGACAGATCAAGAAGGTGTTGAACCCCGGTGGATAGAGTTCCAACTTGTAAAGCCAATATTCGAGTGCTTCTAACCCTGCTCAATGAGGAATATTGGTGTATAGCGCAGAGACTTCTAGAGTGCATAACAACCATCCTGGTTCCAACTGCATCTTCAGAGATAATTTGTAGGAATTCCATGGTGTCCTGAATTCTGGACTGAACCCATTTTAATAAGGGTTGTAAATATTTCATGAGGAATTGTGAAAGAGGTTCTGTAATGGAGCCCCTACCCGAGACAATGGGCCTACCTGGTGGGTGGTGAAGATCTTTATGTATTTTAGGTAGAAAATAAATGTACTGGCTCATAGGATAAGACACAGTTAAATGATATAGAGTGGTGTCAGTTATAATGCCCTCCTCCTTGGCAGACAACAAAAATTTGTCAATCTGCATTTTGAACCTTAAGGTTGGATCTAATGGCATACATGTATAGTACTATCCATCATTTAGTTGCCTGTCCACTTCAGCATTATATTGTGTCCAATCCATCACAATTACTGCCCCGCCCTTGTCTTCAGGCAGAAAGACCAGTTCCTGATTGCTTTTCAATTCCTGTATGGCCTTATGTGTGATCTTTGAGAGATTGCTAGGTTTGATTCAGAATTCCCTAGAGTGAAAATGTAGATCTTTGAGAATGCAGGTTTGGAACATTTGAACATTGTGATGCATAGGAGGTGTAACATTTGGATTTATGATATTTGAAAACATCATCATAGTCAGAATTAGTAGATGACTGAAAATATAGCCTTAAAATGAGTAATCTACAAAAGGAAATAATATCATGTGCAAAAGTATCCTCAGAGACAAAAAACCAGGTATGAAGTTTAACCCTGTGCTCAGTACTTGTATTTGAGTTTGTGACAAAGGTATTGAAGAGATATTCAACATATTGTTATTAGCAATTATTTCTGAATCATCAGTTTGAGTATTCCCTCCATGCTGACTACCCTTGGAGTGTTTCCTCCCTGCCCTCCTCTGTCTGCCCCTAAAGGGATTTGTGTATTGCTTCATTTGGAGACTGGAGAGTCTGGGGTGTGCTGTGTATCTAGATCCATGACTGATGACGAGTCATCCCCTGAAGTGTCATAACTAGATGAGATGGGTCTCTTGAGGATCGACCTGGGTCATTTCCGTTTCACCACCTTCCTATTTCCATTCTCAAACTTGACATGTTTGTTATTGCTAAATGGATTGCCCCTGTCATAGTCACCCAAGTGCCTCTAGAACTTGTGTATTTTCCTCTCTTTAAGTTGCTGCTCCAGATTAAGTAAGTCCTGGCGAAGTTAGTAAAGGCATGTGATATAAGATGGTTGTCCTTCAAATTTCTTAATTTCCTCACACATCTCAGTTACCTCAATAATATCTTTATCAATAGTTCGGTCATAATAAGCAGCCAAAACCCCTACAAAGTCCGTGGAGGCTTTTTGTTGAGATGTAGTCCATTGTTCTGCCAATTCAGTGTCAGTATTGGTCACCAAGGGTTGTATGTGTACCCTATGACCTCTGGGCAAAATTCCCTTAGTCAGGTAAGCTTTAAAAAGTTTGGAGTGCCACACATTGGTCCATAGGGACCTCATACTTTTAGTTAGTCATTGAAAATGGACATCACACGTATTCTCATGTTCTAAAGATTCCAACCCATTGTTCTAGCTGGTTGTATGTCCTAAACCAAAACTCCCCAGATCATCCCGATACACTGATAGCCCCTGTAATATCCTAGTCAAATCCATGGGTAGTGAATAATTAATATAGGTTGCAATAATATCTATATCTATATCTATATCTATATCTATATCTATATCTATATCTATATCTATATATATATATATATATATGTATGTATATATATTTGTGAGTGAGTACGTGACTACAGACCAATGCCCACTCCTTGGAATATGGGGTTTCAACAACTAAGTTTGAGGATATAAAACCCAATGTGCCCAGATATGTGTGTATACCTAAAGAAATAAACAACAATGGCCCACAGTATCAGCCACTAGTAATCATAAAATTTCAAATACAGTTGTCATCGAATTAATAATAAAAAAACCTGTTAGTGAGGCGCCTACTCAAAAAACTTTTAATGAGTGGAATTATTCACCTCCACAGCAATGCTACATTCGTTCATTTCAATCAACCCCAAATCCCTCTAGAATGAAACTACAATGAACATAAATGGACAATAATATCCCTTGCTGCTGCGTCCCTTAACAGGATCTATTAGTTCAAACAGTATTCCTATGTATGTATTTGAGATCAAATCACAATTCCTAAATAAATATCATCACTAGCAATGCTACGTCCATTTATTCCTATGAATAATGCTTATCTTCGTCCGAATAACCAAATGAACAATGATAGCCTTTGCTGTGTTAATGTTACAACATGTAATGTTGATATGCATGAAGCCTTAGTCAACCGACTAATAAAAACCAGTGTCCATAAATACACATACCTGGGTCCAAACAATAATTCCTTAAGTAAAGAGTGCAAAAAAGACCACTCAATATAATAATCCCCAGATCAATCACATTGAGTCTGTAGTCACCTATATTAGCAACCATAAGGTTCACCAAACCCTTAGCGGTAATTACCCAGACCTAACAATATGTACGCAAGATAGATTTTCAAATGAAAAGCAAATCCTATAATATTCCAATCATGAGGATGCGTAAAGGATAGTTCACTAGCTTATGGTAGATTGGTGCCTAGATAGCAAAACAAGTGTCTGACTGTATTCAATCAACCCTTCCAAATTGTTTGTGTAATGTAGGAAGTCAATTTGTCAAGTAACAACAATCTCCCAATATAAATTTGTTTAGTACATAATGTTAATAGTATAACCATAAAGCATTATGTAAAAAAGAGTATTAGTAACACTTCTTAGGCCCTGTAGAGAGATTTGCAAATCCCAACAGTGAACCGAACTATTGATCATTCAGATAGTGTTCATTCCTTGCAAAAAATCCTGCTCACTAGCCTACGCCCAAGCAATATGTTCATTATCAATCACATTCCTATATATACATTCAATTTTGCACAACCCTGACCAAGTATTGAGCCAACAAATAAGTCCTTTAAGGGGAATCAAAATATAAAAATAGTCCAAATCCCCAATTTATAATAGTAGGTATACAGTCTGGTAGTTTGGATAGTCATTAATGGGGTTATCACTGCAAATGTAGAAGTGCCAGGCAGATTCCTGCACTTCATTCATTCAATAGGCATTCGTTTTTAGACCAAAAGCTGATATATCTGCATACAGAGTGTTGCCTGACCCATACCCAAACAATATCACAACATCTTATCCTGCTCCCATACAAGTGTAATCAAATATAATAAAAAATAGACACAAAAAATATTTGATACACCAGATTAGTTAACCAAGTAAATGTCCAAACTCCAAACTGCAATACTGAAAGATCAATCTAAGATATGCAAATAATTAGTAGCAAAATTGTCCAAGAAAAAATATATCAGTCCAAACTGATATTTCTCATCCTGAGGCCCAAAAACCTGTTGTAGATTGTGCTGCAATTAAGTCCAAAAACCTATAATCCAAACAGTTAGATATTTTGCAAGTGTGAACACTATTAAGGAAAGAGTGTCAGTCCCATAGGCCTAATCTGCCTCCATTAGTTGTTTCCTGCCAAGAAATATTGCAATATGTCCATCAACAAGGCTGATAATCCAAAAAAAGAAAACCAAGTAAATCACTTGGTCTGCCATACCAATTGTGTGTACCCCAAAGTTTAGTATAGTGGGCAGCATTGTGGGCAGACCTTGTGTGGGCTGTCAATCAGATTGACCAACTGGAGAGGACCTATCTGCTGGTCCAACACCAAGCCACAGATATGGTGCATGCTGCATGACAAAGGGCAGCTGCTGTTGCCAGGGATCGTGCCACCACCAATGGAGAGCCTGCGAAGGAACAATGACTCTCAGCCACCATGGAATTCCTGGCAAACCTAGGAACAACCAACAGCTCCCAGGCATCCATCCTGCCATACATCATGGAAGTGGGTGCCACAGTGCCCACAGAATAGGAGCGTCCAGGTAAGCTGACTGTGTTCATCCATCTAATACTGTATCAGTCATTGTGGCAGGCTCAACATACCAGTACATGTGTCAGGTATATCTGCATTAGAGATGGGGTTGTGTTTTATGCTCAGCTGTGCAAACATACTCAGAACGTCAACAATATAGTCATTATCACAGTAGCTACTGTATATGTGGATATATGCACAAATTGCCTTGTAGTGCTGTAACAGTTGGTGGTGCTGACAATACCTGTCCCAAATCTTTTCAGTGGTCCATCAGATGTGGCCCAAGTCCATGGTCCTGTACCTGGTAAGTGTGATACTGTTGTTGTAAGGATCATATATACCATAAGAAAGTTAAGGGCTGACATTTTTCTCTATGTACAACTGTTGTGTTTAGCCAGAGCAGGATATTTGTATGTTCCATTCTGGAACAGTTAACTACAGTGCATAGATTGTGTAATCACAGGTGTGTAATTGTACAAACATTAACACTTTTACACTTATAGTTATGAGTGACTATGCAACCTGCTATACATGATGCAAGTACTCCAAGATGCCTGTTCAAACACAACAGGGAGATTCTACATACCTGAGGCAGTGATACTACTACTGGCATATCATTCTCAATATACGTGTACTTGGTTTTATGTTTAATTCTGTCACATACACTGTCACATTGCATACCTTACAGGTGTATTGTGGCAAAGTTAACTGGATGTTGCTGAAGTGCTTGTTATAACGGGCCTAGCTTGTCTGTGTATGTTGTGAGTTTGTCTGTTGTGCAGGGGAGCAGAGATGTAAAGATATGAGACTTGTAATGTTCTTGTGGATCCTCATCTGTATGAGTCTGTGTGGATTACCATACATAATAGTGCAGGCAGTAATGTACTGCTGTTGCTTTGCTTCTCACAGGTGACCAGGGTGGTTGGAGTCTGTCTCCAATACAACCTGATGTCAGTGTATCATCGGATAGCTGATGATGATGGTGGTCATTTTGAGGCAGAGGTGGGGTTGTCAGTGGCTGAATCTGTCCCAGAGGTTGACATCCATCTTCTGACCCCATTGTCACTGCACACAGTCAGTATGCTCACACACACCAGTCCCCAGAGGACACAGATATTGGACAGTCAGAGGTTTGTGACATTGAACAGGGTAGTGTGACAACTATGGCATCAGTGAGTGTAGACACTGGCCATAGCCAGAGAGCTGGTGAGGTCCCACACAGGTGGATTGTAGGTTTGCACATAGGAGAACTGCTGTCCATCCACCACCTGTTG
This sequence comes from Protopterus annectens, assembly GCF_019279795.1. Classification (NCBI taxonomy): domain Eukaryota; kingdom Metazoa; phylum Chordata; order Ceratodontiformes; family Protopteridae; genus Protopterus; species Protopterus annectens. The sequence goes on along the minus strand of NC_056725.1, from coordinate 868,891,571 downwards.
CAGGTGTCACATCACGGGTCACTCGCCACATGTTGTGATCCATCATGGAGTCACAGGCACATTCTGAATGCCTCGACTGCATTGGGGACACCCCGGATTGGTGCACTGCTGTAGTGGATAGATGGTGGGCTGAGACAGTGTCTGTCATTGACCTCACAGTGTCTGTGTTGGAACATCTGGTTGGAGTTGGGTGTCAGACACATGGATGAAGGTCAACACCACCATCTGCAGGGAGTCCATATGGCTGTGCACAGTCACACTCCCATACTGGCAGTACCTACAGTACTACAGAAGGAAGTGTATTGTCCACACCACAACTTGGCAGGTCATGGGCACATGGTCCTGGATGGTCCCGTGGGGGATACAGCCCCAACATTTTGCAGTCACCGTCAGGTACTAGCACCGCATTGGACCTTGGGCATGGTGGTGTCAGTGCTACTCCTATCAGAACCAGTTCACATGTTTGTGGCCAGAGACAGTGAACTGTTCACTCTAAAATGTACAGTCCACAGCTGTCTAACATACACATGTGTAGGGCTAGCACTGAGTTTGACTGTGTACATGCACATACTCAAACAGCACTGTCCCATGCAGGTCACCAACAGACACACACGGCCCATCTCCATGGCCCATCTAACCTGCACTCCTTCCTGACTCACACACATGATGTCACCTGTTTGGCACAGTCTAGGCCTTTGGTACCACCATACCACACCCTGTGCATGTGATGATACCTAAGCCACATCCCTGCCAACAGTGCCATTGATGCAGGTGAATGCATATATGTGTCTGATGCACTAGGTGACTATATTACTTTACATGTACTTGTGTAGTGCAATATTGTTTTTCCATGTCACTTGTTGTGGACCACTACAGGTATTGTATACTGGCTTGTGTCATGACTACACATCAGACTTTGTGTATCTTTGTTGCATGGTGTTATACTGGTGGTAGTGTTACAGAATGACACAAGTGTCACGCACCTGTGTATGTGTCAGTTCCAGGAGTTTGAGGGTTAAATGATGGACACAGGGTGGCAATACAGCAACACAGGATGTCATCTCAGCCCAACAGAAACGTGATGTCAGCAAGGTAAGGCAGTATTATGTGCATGGTTCCCTAGGTGCATAAGTGTATAGCAGTCCATCAGGGCAATGGGGACAGTCAGTGTAATCATACATTCATACTATATGACAAGGTCTGCTACCCTTGATCCCTTTTACCTGGGTTCACTGAACACAGAAAAATAAAAGGTAGTGGACATCAGTTATGCTTATGTGGAGGAGGGCAATTTAGATGCCAGCAGCTGATTACATGCCCATAAAATGCATAACCATTGAATGTAGTTAGCCCATGTGGGCATGTTTGTAGTGCTGTAAGGGGATGATATTTATACACGCACACAGAGTTGGCTGATATGAGATTAAAATCCCTACCTATCTACTACTACACACTATAGCTCGCAGTACTTATTGCATGCACCACAGAATTTATCTGATAGTAGATTGTCAGCCAGCATCCTTAAGGCAGATGACATCAGCAGGCTTTGTAAACGAGGCCAATGTAGAAGCCAGCTTCTAGTCACAGGGCCTTAAAATGCATAACCAATGCACAGAGATAGGCCAGATGGGCATGTCTGTAGTGCTGTAATTGGATATAGTCACACACACACACACACACACACACACACACACACACACACACACAAGTGGAATGGTGTGAGATTAGAACCCCTATCTATCCACTATTATATACTATAGATCACAGTACTTATTGCATGTGCCAAAGGTTATGGCTGTTGTACATGTTGATGCAGGCACAGTACTTTCAGACTGTGATTCAGGTACTCCCCCATCTTACCTTAATATCATAGCACTACTTTATATCTGCAACAATATCCACTGACTTTGCTGATTCCTGCAACAGGACTCATATAACCTAGTGCTCAGCTATTACACCTCCTAAATGTGTGAAAAGTTAAGTACCTAGTCTCTAACTAATTCCTATATCTGCTTTGCACTCACTGCATGAAGTGTCCTATATATAAATTCTGCCAGCTGAAAACTACTCATATGGAATATTCTCTTGCATATACTCAGTATTGCTAGTGTAATATCTTTGATTTGAGAACGATTACTTATGTACTGTTTTTTCCACCGGTTGTATAAGCTGCCAATAATATGTACTAAATGCCTTTATTAATGTAAATTCTGTATTGTATGTGAAATGTCTATATGTGGAGCTTTTCTCCCTGGGACTCCACTGAAATGGGCATTTCTGGCCCAGCAGGACAATCCCAGTAAACAAATGCAAATAAATAAATAAATAAATAAATAAATAAATAAATAAATAAATAATAGATAATATTTGTGGAGTACGCAAAGTGGCCTTGTTGCAAGTCAGCATGTGTGGCCTGAAACGTGATACTGACTGGTACTGTTATTGTATCTAGTGTCCTAGGAGTGGGATACCTGGTAATATCCCTGTTATGTGTGTACAGTTGCCAGTATGGCTGCATGTGGCTGTTTGCAGTTTGATAGTTGGACATGTGGGCAAGGACAATATGGCCTGTCCAAGGCATGCATTGCAATTATTGTACATTACACCACCTGCTCACCTGTGTCTGTCTACAGGGTGACATTCTGCAGGCACAGGGTTCTGTGAGTGAGTGGATTATGTACTGTTCATAGGTTAATAGGCTCATAGGCTGGTACTAGGCTATCGGCCCTAGGGCCTATACAAGCCTAGCCATAACAATTTCCTGGCTATTTCTTCTCACCTTGCTCTGGTTCCATTGGACAACTGTTGTGATGTGTAAGTCCAGATAACCCCAGCATTCTGAGGCATGTGGGGACATTCGTACATCCCCAGACATATCTATATAAATGTGAATAACAGGCATGTCTCCTTAACTGTTGTGTGCATACGTTATGTAAATGTGTTCTACAGATATATGTGCAGAGTTTATGTATAACTGTACTTTATATAACTATGTATATATTATCATATATATATATATATATATATATATATATATATATATATATATATATATATATATATATATATATATATATATATCTTTATATATATATATATATATATATATATATCTTTATATATATATATATATATATATATATATATATATATATATATATATATATATATATGTGTGTGTGTGTGTGTGTGTGCCACATACTGATAGATACACTAATTAAGTGTGAAGGGGATAGGGAGAGACAGATATGTATAGGTAGCACTATGAGCGTACAAATCATATTTCCACATAGCAGGTCTTTGAGTGGAAGAGGTGACAGACTTGGACTCAAGATAGCTAAGTGTAGCAGCATGCCCAGTGTGACTGTCGGTACTTACAAGGTGACTCCAGGCCAGAACTACTTGTACTCCAGTCTGGGATTATATGTACTGCAGGCCATTGGCTGCTGAACCTGTTACCACAGTACAGCACTTCCCTGATATTGTCCAGGGCATTCCCTGGCTGTTTTCTGACCTTAATATGTGACTCATACCTCTCAACTGTACAGAGCTTGACAGAATGTCCATATTTCTGCCTCATATTTTTGGTCCATTTTACATAACATTGTGGTTTTCTGGCAAATTAGTGGCAAGGCTTTGTAGATTGATGTTAATAAATAATGGCAGACATTTGAGTTTCAGACTCCATGTTCATCAGGATATTCATGCTAATGCAAGCTCTGTTATTCTCTCAACTTTCAACATTTGTAAAAGCAATATGTAAAACTTGTCCCTATTTGTGGGCCTTTGTCCCATTTTTATTCATGGCTTTAGTCAAATTTCTTGCTCTAAGAGGTTGAGAGGTACAATGTGATGGGGTACATGATGTTATACCACATACAGGGTGGCAGTCTGGATACCTCTCCCTGTACATATTTTTGTAGAATGTCCAGCATTTTCCCCCTTATGTCTGCTCTGCTCCTCATACATCTGTGGCTTCCCGGTACTATACTGTAAAATGCGGTAAACTGAATTGTTGTAACTACTGAGACATTTAAGTAATGGCCTTTACATCCTACAGCTATTCTGACCTGTTGTAATCTGCTGTTATACTAGCCACTTTCTAGGTAACTCAGAGCTTGTATAATGTCTGTCTGTAGGTTTGACCCTTTGTCCCCCCATTCACTCTGGCTTTGTCTAGCTTTCTTGCGGAAACAGATTGAGGGGTTATGACAGTCTGTGGGAATACCACAATACGACTACCTCAAATGCAAAAGATGTGGCTACTGCCAGATTCAAACCATCAACACTGTCACCAGTGTTAATGTCCCTAGTCTACTGAGTGACACAGGCTGCCAGACAGGGGTGCATCATTCATCACACAGTCAACAGCATACAGACATACATTGTCACCCCTGCATTACTTGCAACATAGGATGTTTGGCCAGATATACTGTCACAGCAGTTGTATGGTTACGCTGATGAGTTAGGGGTAGGGGGTGACCAGCCCATGCTCTGCTGGCATACACAGTCATGCGACTGTTCTGTGACCTCACTGTTTTGCATCTCCCTTAAATAATGTAATGGGTTTCCAGCCATGTGGCCTAGTGAATATTATGGGGCACATACTATTGGACAGAGTACCTGTTGTCTCAAGTGGCTGTTAGATCTCTGCAAGTAGCCCAGTAGCCCACTATATTCCCGTGCATACATGCTGCAGGTCTTTACATATGCTACCATATTCTAGTACTCTTTACAAGTGGTGATTAACTGTGTGACTTACCTTGTGAATGCAGCAGTTGACAGTCCTGTAGTTCAGGACTGACTATGTCTGATGTATGCAGTCCACAGCCAATACATGGTGAGGTACAGGTTGTGTGGGCAGGCTGGCATAATTTTTACTAATATGTATGTAAGTCGGGATGCGGTGTCAGTCCCAGGGCCCAAGGTTGTCAGTGCATATGCTATGTGTTGTCTCTTGGCCAAGGCCAGGGCATACTGGGCACACCTACATCTGCTTGCAGGTCCAACCTCAGGGGTTTCTTCCTCCAAGTCCCCCTATGGGTGTGACTGTAGGGACCTAGGCACTGGTGGGGGGGGGTGTATCCCTTACTTTTGCTGATCCTGCTGCAGCTGTTTCCACAGGATCATATTGTGTAGCATGGCACATACTGTGAACATGTGTGCACCTGTGGTTGGAGATTACTGCAGGACTCCACCAGATGTATCGAGGCACCATAACCATGACTTCAGCAGCCTAAACACATACTCTATGATGTTCCTAGTTTGTGTATGCGCCTCATTATGGTGTCCTTCAGTGGATGTGTGTGCATTTCTGTTGGGTACCATCATCCATGGTTCCAGTGCATAGCCAGCATCCCCCAGTAAATGGCTGTGTGGAATGTCCCCCCTAGCAAACATCTGGTACAGCTGTGATGCATGCCAGGTATGGGAGTTGTGATAACTGCCATGGCTGCCAGCACACATATCCATGATTATGCCCTGGGCATTGCACAAGACCTGGCAGTTGATGGAGTGGTACCCCTTGTGGTTGATGTAGATTCTACCCTCCTCACCAGGTGGTGCCTTGATGTATACATGAGTACAATTTATGCAACCAGTCCCTCAGGGTAGTGTGCTACATGATAGAAGGGTTGCATACTGCTGGCCATCATCTCAGGGTGAGGGGAAAATAAAAGTGCTCACTGGCATGTGGTAGCATGGCATCCAGGGACTGGTGGAGTAAACTGGATGCTGATGTCTGTGAGACCCCATCATGTCCTCAGATTGTCTTCGGAATGAACCCATAGCTAGTATCCTAAGAGGTACACATATCTTTGTTTCCACTGGGATGGGTTCCCCACTGTTGGCTCTGGGTCTGAGTTGAGGTCGGCAGAGCTCAGTGAGTTCTTGTAGTATATCCCTGTCCACCCTGTAGTGCTCTACAGTCTCCAGCTCATGTAGCCCCTGGTAGGTTACCCTGGGTCTGAACACTCTTCTCCTTCTCAGTCTAGGCCTATGGTCAGGATCAGCAGCAGCTGCAATGACCTCAGCATCTAGCACATAGATATGTAGTAGACCAGCAGCAGCCGCTAGCATTTCTTCAGTTAAAAGTCCCAAGTCTGTACTCCACTGGTGCAGTGTATAGGGGTGTAATAAGATTGTAGGGTGTATGCAACCTTTCTAGTGCTCTGCTGTAGGTGCAGCCTTTGTGATTGGCTACCTATGATGCATTCCACCTGCCAAATACATCATTAAGAATTGTTAATGGCCCTAGTTCAGGTGGAACAGGGGTCATCAGTAATTAAGATATAATTAAGATTGGCTTTCTCTGCCAATTTTTTTAATTAAGATATCATTGCCTTGCTCAGCCAGTTTTTTTTAACAGCCTTCTTTGCTTAGCACTACAGCATGCTGCACAAACATGTACACACCCCCATGAAAGGTCACACTTAGCACAGTGGCACACCACACAAGCACACTCAAACCCGCTGAATCATATGCCCCAGAGATAAACAAAGCTTAGCAGACACTGTACACACACCCCTGCTCAGCAAAGAGGTGCTCTGATCAAACAGGCATCACTGTGCTCCAATAAGCATAAAAGGATGCGGAAACACCTCTATTTGATGTCAGCTGTCTCTTCTGTGGACACCAACATGTTTCTCTGCCTACACGGATGGGATCTGTGGACGTGGATACCCATTTGTGCTATTCAGCCACCCTCAGCTCGTTTGCATTGAGATCTGTGCACACAGCCTGGGAATTACAAGGTTCCAGGTCCTGCCTTGTTAGCAACCATAGCAGTCTACCATTGTACATACTCCACGCAAGGTCCTATAATACATTACTGTCACATACTAGTAATATTTGTTTTTACACTTTTTAAATTGTTTTTTCTTAACAGCATGTTTGTGCACTGCGGTGCACCACACAAACATAATCTGATTACTAAAATATATATATATTTTAAATTATTTTCCATTTGGTTTTGGGCACACAGGGGATAGTTTGTCTGCTATGCTATTTATGTCCTTCTTACTGGACTTCTACAGCCCCTGTTATCTGTTTCACATCGAATACACAGAGGTTTTCCATAAACATTTTGGACACCAGCACAGGGTCTTCTGGACTGCTTATCTGCTTCCTGGATTGCTTTACCACCCTCATTTGCATGCAATTCACCTGCTTATGAAGTGATTTGCATGCCACTAACACTTCCATGTTGGTGCTCTTGTGCACGTCCCTCAGCTCTGTTTCCTGGATCCCAAACCTGCTTACCTTTATGTAAGCAGTGTGCCACTATGCCTACATGGAAAATAAGTCATGTAGGCTTTATTAAATTCCCCCCAGAGAAAGATCTAGATTGGCAGATAGGTAGACAGAGAGACAGAAACAACATCAGATTATTTTGATAAATGTAATTATGTCAGCTTATTGAGACACACACTTAACTGACATCCCTGACTTTGGAAATGCAGAATTAATCTTTACTAAATTAAAAGTCAACCCAAAAAGCACATTAACATCATTGGCAGTTATATCCCACCAGGTATCTATATTCACATAGTAGAAAACATACTACACTGGGCCTCTAACTTACTCCCACAGGAAACAGCCCCATTGGGTGATTTCAATATTGACTGGCTAGGCTGCTCATCTCTGAATCCAACATCACACATTAACCTACATGGATTTACCCAACTGATCACATCCCACACAAAAACTGAGAAGCCTACCAAACATCAGTCTGTCCTCGACTGGACTTTGGTTAACAACCCCTCCCTATCATCACAGGCAGGCTGTCTTCCTGACAGTCTGAGTGACCACTCACCAACCTTCCTTATACATTCCCATACCTTCCAAATTAATAATACCTCATACCACACATCAGAAACAAAAAAGGCTTTAACCTATACATATTCTTCTCAGCCCTAAAAAGTTGTAACTGGGATTATCTCAAACAGCTGCATCTAGACAAAGCAGTTAACTCCTTTAATACAACTTTTCTAGACATTTTAAATTGCCATGCTCCCCCCAGGACCATTAGAGTTAAAACCAACTATGCACCCTGGCTGAGTAAGGAATGGCAATCTCTAGTCAAAGCTAGAGACAAGGCCTGGAAACAATACCTCAACTATAAAACTCAAACTACAAAACTATCATTCCAAGAACTTCAAAACAAAGTTAATAAATGTGTAAAACAGAAGAAAATCAACTACTATTCTAATATTCAGAAAAAATACCTCAATAACCCTCAAACGTTTTGGGCTGCAGTTAATAACATACTGTCACCAGGCAAAACATCTACCCCCACTCCAACCTCTAACAACAACTCTGAAAATATAGCAACCCTGTTTAATACATATTTCACAGAAACTATCCTAGCCCTGGCCAGTTCTAAAAACACCTCCATCAACATTGCCCCAGTTGCTCCCCAACTCAGCAACTCTTCGCAAAATAGCCCCAACCACTTTGCATTACAACCAATGTCAGTAGATACCATAAAAACCTACTGCATAATGTAAAACCAACTACCCTAGCCACAGACAATCTCCCAGCCATATTTCTGCAAATAGCAGCAGAAGGAATAGCATACCCCTTAGCAATATTCATTAACAGATCAATGTCTGAGAGCATAGTACCTGTTATCGGGAAGATATCTCACATACTATCTCTACACAAAGGAGGCAATTCCACTGAACTTAGTAACTATCATCCAATTGCCATCTTATCACCCTTATCCAAAATCCTAGAGAGAGTCATTCATACTCAACTAATGGACTACCTTCACACCCACAAACTACTATCAAATATGCAGCAAGGATTTTGCCCCTTTCACAGTACCACTACAGCCCTTATATCCTTTACTAATACAGTTAACCACCATAGAAATCTAGGACAATTTTTGTCTGCATTATTCTTAGACTTGCCCAAAGCCTTTGATATGGTAAATCACATAAATTAATCAAAGTCCTCTCCTCCCTAAACCTTAGTAGCTCCTCTATTGCCTAGTTCCACAACTACCTATCAGGGCACCAGCAGTCGTAATGTGGCAACACTATCTCTCTCCTGACAGTTTCCTTAAGGGTCCCAAAAGGCTCAATTCTGGGAACTCTACTATTCTCCCTCTTTACCAACCACCTCCACTCATCATACCTCTGTGATACAATATGCAGATGACTCTGCTCTCATATGTTCAGCCTCCTCCTTACAAGACCTCCACACCATAACCCAAGAATAATTTCTCTAAGTTGAAATGTGGCTCAATTTTCAACTCATTCTAAACCCCAATAAAACCAAGCCCCTTCTCTTTTACCCCCTCAAGAACTCTTTCTACTCACCTAACTTTCAACCTAGAGTCCAAAAACAAAACTATTATCACTCCACTAATACATACTAAACTGCTAGGGGTCGAAATTGACAACAATCTGAAATTCGACATCCATATAGCCCAAACTATTAAAAAAGTTCACAAAAAAGTAGGTCTTTACAGAAACAAACAATTTTAACTATAGCCACAAAAGCTAATATTGCCCATACACACCTCATGTCAACTCTCCTGCATGACTCCCCAATACTAACCAACCTCTGTAAAACTGATCTTACAAAACTAGAAGCCTGTTACAATAAAATTGCCAGGATCACTACTGACGCCACACACAGGTCACACCATTGCACTGCTCTTAAGCAAATAAATTGGCTAGAACTCCTTCAACTTTTCCAATCTAAACAGTTAATGTTTGCCCATAAAATCCTACATGAACCAGATAAACTCCCAGCTCTCAAAAATCTTATACAACCATACGCCACTTCTAGGGCCCTCTGTTCCAGTGACAAACTCCTCTTAACATTATGTCTCTTGGAGTCACTTCTACTTTCACAGGTACAAGCAATTTAACTATTCTTTTAGCATCTTTAGCAATCCCATACTTTTTTGGGAATCTCTTTTCTATTCTCCCTATCATGTTGCTTTCATTTTACTTTTAGCATTACTTCTCTTGGAGTTACTTTCTACTCTGCAATTTTTTTCTGCTTTCTATTTTCTCATGTCTAACAAGTTCATTCCCTGTTGCTTCTCATTTGCAAAGAAATTGCTGATAGTTTTGAAAGCTGACACTTTGTCCATCTTAAAGCTTAAACTGTTCTGTTATTTTGGTGGCAATTTTCTGTCCCCGTTCTGTGTTGTTTTCCTTTTGCTTTCGATGCATTCTTCCTTTGTTTCCCCTTATTGATTTCACTTCTACTTCAGTGGTCTTACTTGCCTGTTTCCCTTCGAGTCCCAGCATCTTCTTCTTTCATACTTCTGTGTGCTTTTTTCTTCTGACCCTCCCTCATTATTTTCAATAGTCATACTAGTGATGAAGTGTGGTATTGCCAGCTATGCCGTAAGAAGTAGGGCAGTGGATGTGTAACATATGCCAGCATAGCTAGCTGGAGTTTTGTAAAGAATTATATGTCATTTGTATATCAAACTGATTTGTACAGATGCTTGTGTTGAAATATGTATTTGTAAAGCTGCTTGTGTTAAAAATGTACCAACAGTGGGTCCTGATGGACAGAAAAAGAAATATACATACATTATTGTAACTGTTTAAATGTATATGTTTTAACAAAGGATACTGGAGGAGAAGAGGTTAATTTCAATCTACTTAACTTTGAAAATAGTTTGAAATTAAATTACCTAGCTTAGGCCATAAAGGTTGTATCTTACAGTTCTCAATGAAGCCAGAGTCAAAAAGTCTGTACTAGGAAGCTGTCTTATTGTCTTTGGAGTGAACTAATTGCTACTCTGGAAAGGTGGTAGTTTGAAATTGCTTTATGACTTCCAGAAGTTGCAACAGATCTGAGCATAACTCTATATATGTATGTATTATTGACACATATGTGCTAAATCCTGGCAATTTCTGATAATGGGGTAGCATGGGAACCAGAAGTCATATGACCAGATGTATGTGAAGTCATTCTGTAATCTATCACTAAAATTGATATTTTAATACTGGGTGAGACTTAAGTCTCATGGCAGTCTGTTTTTGGAACCTGACTGAGAAGGACCCCCTTTCTTACTTCATCTTGTCTTCCTCTAGTAAGTGAACCAGGGAAAATAAATTCTTTAGATTAGTCAGAAAAATATAGTTAGTGAGATTAGTTAAGTATTGTTTTTCTGTATCTGTGTGAATCTATTCACCTGTGTTATTTTAATATTTCCTGTATTTGCAACTCTGGTGTTTACTGTTAATATATATTTAGTAGTTTCATGTTCTTTTCTTATTTATTATTAAATATATTTAAACTGTTCATTGTGGCTGGTCATTTAGAGAATATTTTAGTCTCTGAGTGTATCTCTCTCTCTCTCTCTCTATATATATATATATATATATATAGATATATATATTTGATGAAAGCTCTGGCCACACCTGAAAGCCTTGCTGTTGGTCAAACTACCATTTGTATTAATATTAATTTCACTCAGTATAATTGGGTACCCTTGCAAGAGCCATAGAGTAGTTGGCTTTGGAGTGACTGGTGGTGATGTAACTACCTTATAGTCTGGGCCAGGGGGCATGGCTAGTAAATCTGTGCCTGCTTTTTTCAGGTGTGTGTGTGTGTGTGTGTGTGTGTGTGTGTGTGTGTGTGTGTGTGTGTGTGTGTGTGTGTGCGTGTGTGCGTGTGTGCGTGTGTGCGTGTGTGTGAGTGTGTGTGCGTGTGTGTAAAAATGAAGTCTCAAAGAGCGTGTGTGTGTCAGCTGTTTGGAGTATGGACATGAAGCACTGGTTTCACAGAGATGGTGCTAGAGAATTTGGCATCGACATTCGACTGAGGTCTCAACTCTATAGCTGTGCCAGTGGGGAGTCTTATTGGGAGTCTGGAGGGAAACAGAGAAATCCAAATGCTGGACTGAGTGTGTTCCCTGTGTGCTCTTAAGGGAAATTGTGGTTGATGCAAAGAGCTGCTTCTGGAAATACTGAGTATTTACATTTTTGTTCCAAGTGGACGTCCCTCTCCAGTGCCAGTTATGAGGATTCAGGCTCCTTGATTACTGGTCCACAGTTGGGACATCACAATACTATAGTTTTAGCCCAAGTTAAAACTTTGTATTTACAATTAACTGTGGTGTTCAACAGTCACAAAGAGATAACTGCTGCCATGAGCTAGTAACTAATTTGCCCTCCTGAAGCCCTGGGACCTCTGACCATGTGGCATATAGTTAAGTGATCACTTTCATTGTGTACCTATGTACTTGTCTCATAATTATGGCTAGAAGTATTTTTTTGTAAATAGTTATGCAGATGCAAATCCAGACAACTGCAAAATCAATTACATTGCTGCTGCTCACTGCTCTGTCAGCATAATGTTTTTTTGTAAAGTGAGTGAACTTGTTTTGAATCTATGCAATGGACAAACTGCATGGACTCCATGATTTCCCATCTTAATAACTTCAGTCATGACTTAAATCTGGCTAGCTACTGTTTTATGCAATTATAATTAGCAAGTATTCAGGTGCATCTAAACCTAGACACGGTGTAAATACTCTGGGCTGCCTTAGTCCACAGTTTTGAATGGATTTTATCATTTTTCTGCATTTTGTTTTTTTTTTCTCTGAATTTCAAGGTAAAGCTCTTAACTAAACTAGTTTTACAGCTTGTATTGTATTGTCAGTGCTGTTAAGTGGGATAATCCATGTTGCTTCATTTAATTGCTGTGCTTTATGTCACTTTTCAAACTTAGAGCAAACAGCCAGTTTTGGACAGCTGTGCAAGTTACTTAAGAGTTTGTGGTCATTAAACCTGCTGAGAGTGGGAGTGATTGCTGCAGTTCTGAGAAGATAACACTATTGGCTAAAGCTTTAGCTGTTTACAGCTTTCTTTTTCCCTGTCATTTATACTGGATGAACATTCAGCTATTATTAAATTACTCTAAGATTCTTGGAATCCAAAGCTACTGTGCACAAGCTAAAAACAAAGCAGGCATTTTGATTCCATTTTGCAACCAGGAAGCTGGGAAGTAGCTAAGTGCTCTATTTTGTGACCTGATTATTAGACTAATCTAAATGAAGTCAGAATCACTAGGCTAAGTGACCTCTAATATAATTGCTTGACATTGAGTGTATTAATACTGATTGAACTGTTTTTATTGCTAAATTATTTAGTTTTTGCTATAAATTATTTACTGGTATCTTCTGGTGACAGAAGAAGGTTTTCAGTCTACCTGTGGGTGTCACTTGTTACAAGGGCAAAATTCAAATGTCTTGCTATTGGTTGATGTGCTTGATTGAATTTTCTGTCTCTTACTTTCTGTGTTAAAATAAGGCAATTTAATGCCCACTGAGCAGTGGCATGGCTGTCTGCACTGTATAGATGCAGGCATTTAGAGCCTTAAGTTTCTCTAAGCAACCTACTTCCCAATTCATATTGTACATTAAATAGTCAATAGTTGTGTAAAGAGGCTCTGGCTCATGCTAGGTTGTATGTTATTCTTCATGCACAGACTTAGATTGCTGGTATTAGACAAATAAAATCTGTACCCATAGGTCCAATGCCACATTCAGTCCAGATTACTAAGCACTTGGAATGATGGATTTGCACTTTCCATCGTCTCTGTAGCCAGTCAGGTTAAAATGGACATCTTGTCACAATGTAGCAAGGGTCTCATGTTTATTGGCAGCCCCGTGTTACTTAAACCAGCAAACACAGTGTGTAAGAGATGTAGTTATAAAATGTTATGGCAAAGGTCTTTCACAAAGCCATAACAAATATCAAACAAGTCTTCAGTATCACACAATGCAACACAACACAACACAACATCAAACAAATTATATGCTTCTCAGGCCAAACACATAGACTAAACCTATATATGCTGAGATTTTTAAAAGTAACATATCTAAACCATAAAAGCCACCTAACTGTAACCTATGAAACAAGTACCCTCAGCAGCCTCACAAACATGCATCTCAGGAAGCACCCACCATGAAACATGCATCTAAGTCACATTGACTCTGTTCAAAAATCCATAAGGCAAACCACCAGAGTCACATATCATAATCATGGGTGACTCCACAGTAAGATACACTGATGCACCACTCACCAGGCTGTGAAAAGAGAGTGTGTCAGTTGCCTATCAGACACCAGGATTTGCCACATCATGTTAGCACACATGTTATCAAAGTGTACTACAAAGATCCATTCTTGCCCCTCCTCTTCTTCATATTCATTAACAAACTCCCTTGTATCCTTCCCCATCCCCCACTTATCCTCTATGGTGATGATAAGGTAATTTACTGATCAGGTCTTTCAAGGACCAACATTCAATGCCAGCTTGTCAGACTTATGTGAGCTCTACCAATGGCTCATGAACCATAAACTACTTCTCAGCCCTGCCAAAACCAAAATTACACTTTTTTAAAACTCCACAGAAAATTCACTATGTACCTGACTCTTTGACTATCTTTGACCTATGCAACCATTTCATACAGAAAACCTCCGCTTTCAAATACCTAGGATTATGGCTTGATCAGTCACTAAACTTCGATTTTCACATAGACAAAGTGAGAGGGAAAATAAATTCTCTCCTTTTCAGGCCAAAACCATCTTCCCTTTTCTATGCCAACCAGCCAGAGTAGCCCATTGGCAAAGGAGTTCTCATTTCTCAACTTGAATATGGGCTCCAATTTTTTGCTTCTACCTCCAAGAAAAATAGTGCCACTCTGCAGACTAACAGCATCTGATGATTCATTAGAAATTCACCTCTCTATGATCATCTCTATATCATCCTAGAGAAAGTGAAATGATTACTCATAAAACAAAGATCGAACCCATTTTTAGGATCCTAACTCTACAAACTAATTCAGCACCACACATTTACTCCCCTTGCAGCCAGACTTCAAGACAAAAACTTTTTATACAACCTGAGACACAACGCACATGCCACACCAACTTTCTTTACCCTAGAACCAAACTCCACAGCACTGTACCTGCACATGCTTTCTCCTCACAGACACCTACTCATTGGCGAGCTCTCCCCATCGACATTAAGGAAATCAACATTTATTACAAACTCAGAATGTAACTCAAAAAGCACTTCCTTATCCAAGCCAAATGCTCGTGCTTCATCACATGACATACTACCTAACCTACCTCCTTTCTGAATCTCTCCTCTCCTCTCAAGATTCACTGAAGACTGACCCACTTTAGAAACTGGTGCATATATTGTACATTACACTCTGCTTGGTTGTGCATTACACTGTTCCTGTTCACTGGAATGTATATACACATTTTTTCCCATGTAATTAGTCTGAACTACTCTGCTAATGTTTACATTTCTGTATTTTTTGCTTGCAAAATGTTTTTTATTTCATTCAGGATGAGGCTGACATTGCTCAGTAATAATCAGTGCATTCACTCCCCTGGTAAACAAATATAAATAAATAAACAAATAATGTCACTCTTCTGAAGCTTCCAACAAAATAGAACAGATCCAGATTACATTAAGGTACTGCTGTTCAATGCTAAGAGCCTTGGCAAAAAATTCCACTTCCCACAATCACTCCTTACCACAGAAAACATTGTTATCTGCACCATCATAGAGACCTGGTTCATGAACATTGAAAGCACTCCATCATTGCAGGGTTTCAATGCATATCACATGTTTAAGCCCACTGCATAAGACAAAAGGGGTCTATATTGCGTTGCTGAAATCATATTCCAGTGAACACCTATTCACCAACATCTTCTTCTTCTTCTTTCGGCAACACCTAATAAGTGAAAATCACTTCAGCAATTCACTGAATTTACTAAGGGCAAGGAAATACTTGCCCAAAGAACAATGGAGCAACATCTACGTCAATTGAGCCCACCCAGTTTGGGGGGCTTTCCCCCCACAACCCTGATGTGGAGGACTTTGCCCCCATCCCCTCCCCAACTATATATACCAACTCCAAGATCACACTACATTGAAGAAAAGGGCAACATTCTGTTTTTGGCCAGCTACGTCCTTGTCCTCAGTAAATTCAGCAAATTACTGAAGCAATTTTTGCTGATTAGGTGTTGGTGAATAGGTGTTTGTCGGAATATGATTTTGGTGTAATATAGACCCAACAAAGGCACTAAAAGCAGCTGTGTCTCCATATTATTAAAAAAAATTCCTGTCCAAACTCATTAGACATGACAATGACCTAGAACTCCTTCATGTCCAAATTACTATTAAGAAAACCCCTTATCAAAGCATAGCTAACTACAGGACACCCTCTGTGTCCGCTTTGGCCCATATCTCCTACCTAATTAATATGGAGTCCTTATGTATTAAGCTAAATGCCATTCTCCTAGGAGATTTCAACTACCCCCTTCATAAACTGGGAGAATTATACATCCTCAAACATGTATACTCAGACATTTCTGGACTTCATTAGTACAAACTCCTGGGATCGGTTAGTCTGGAACCCAAACCAGGTCTAATAAAATCCTGTACTTGGTCCTTACCAATTTGGGTCAGCTGTATAAGATAAGTCAGCCTTCAATCGTATGCTGAATGTGGTTGACTTTTGGTCTTATTTGAACAGAGAAGATGTTACAATTAATGATGACCAAACCTGCCCCATCTCTAGGTTATTCGCATACAAAATATAAGTGCTAAAAAATACCATGGGAATGTAAAGCTATGCCTCTTAAGATCTTCACAGATTTATAGCCTGGTAATTTCCTATGATCCTGTAAACCTGTATTTTCTGTAGACAGTGTGAACAAACAATATCATAGATATTCACCCAGTCCTGAAACAACCAAGCAGTAGTTGCCCTCACATTTCCCAGTGAACTCCTGCTACATTGGTCTAAATATATACGTATTGGTACAACTTCACATTCACAGTTTACTGGCAGTGTATATCACCCTAATATATCTCTGTTGCATCATATTATGTTATATTATATTATATTATATTATATTATATTATACCTTTTTTAATACTGCGTAGAAGGCATAGACTGTATCTGGGGATTGAGAAGCAAGGTCAGTGGCTATCCCCCTTTTTAAAATGGGGAACAAGACAATACTGGACCAGATTCATTAATGCATGTACTAAGTATATACTACGTGTACACAATCCATATTCAAGGAACATCCCAACCACATTTTTTGTGCTTTCATGTCACTCAGAAAGACTATACTAAGTACAGATATAGTCTACACTTTTTGGTAAACTTTATGAACCCCTTCAATATTTACGATTGCAAGAAAATTAGTAGGAAAACTAAGCCTAGGAGAAAGAAGGTGTGAGTTATGCTTCTGTTGTCTGTTCAGCTCAGAATGGTGTACACTTAGTGTAGATGTTAATGAATTCCAGGGAGTCTGTTTCTGTTATAGAGGGACTGAAGTTTTTTGCATCCAGTTAAAAGTATATGTTAGAGTACTGAAAAGGGGATTTCATTCAATAATCAGGCATCTCCCTGAGGATGAGTGATACAGATTCTGTCATTGCTGTGGATCAGTGGAACAGCTCTTTGCCCTTTGTAGAGATATTGCACTAGTCATGGTACTTTGTTAACATTGTTTCTTGTACTTTACGGATTTGGAGAATGCAGAGGACAAAATGTCCCCGAATTTCTTGTGGAAGCAGTACAACAGTATGGGGTATAATGCATATTGTGTAGTCCCTCTATTTGAGAATTGTGAATTATATATGCATTTTCATCATTCACACAAACATGTTTAAGCTGGGCTTAAATCTTCACCAAAAGTGTCAGTTAAACAGTATACCATGGTATAGCCAAGGTATAGAAAGTACTTATTTAGCGGCTGTGATGGTGGCATCTGTGTTACTTATTGATGATGTTGTTCTATTAACCCCAAATTACTATAATTCTCTGGGTACAATACAGTAATTCATGGCGAAATGTGAAGCTGTTCAGATGAAAACTTGAAACTCTAAATCAGAGGTCATAGTTTTGCCATGGAAAATAGGGTGCTATCCGGGAATATGGTGAAAGGGGGAGCAGTTACCCAAGATAAGGTTTAAGTATGTTTGGGACATTCTCATGAGTGATGGCATGGACAACGTGGGACCGATCAGTAGATGGATGCAACAGCAGCAGCAGTACTGTTACTGCAGGTGTTGTACCAGACAGCTAGGAGGAAGCCAGAACTGAGTCATAGAAATACCTCTCAATTTATGAGCCTCCCTATGTCTCTGTCCTCAAGTATGGTGATTGGCTTTGAGTAGAGTCAAAAGAGAATGAGATTATGTATATAATCAACAGAATTTTTTTTCAGGTTACTTAGCTGCCTTGTTAGAATGAGGAGCTCAGCACTCCAGTGGGTTTACAGACTGTAACCACTGCTCCTCTGTATTAAGAGAAGCCAGATGAAGTGCTTTGAGCAAGCTGTGAAAATACCTCCTAAGTACCTCCACTAATAGGTCTTGTGAAGGTAGAGTGTAAGAGAAGGACAAAATGTTTACTGAATATTCTGTTTTGAAGTACGTTTCATCTCAAAAAGGATTCCTGACAGTTTTAGTATGCTTCTGATTTTTTGTTTCCTGCCAACATGAAAGTGCCAGCATGGCCAGTGTGGAAAGGTCTATTATGGAATTCAGAACTTGTGCCTAATATGGAAAGGTACAGAGAGTCAGGAGAGCCTTTGTTAAAAGAATAATATAAATGTATGTTTTTTAATCGGTCAGTGTCTGTAGCATAATATCATCTATATTGTTGCATTAAATCAAAAATAATATAAAAGAATCAAGTTTTTTGTGATTCAATGTGACAGGACCTTAACTGCCTAGTCTCCCACATATGTGTTTTCTCTGCAATAAGCGAGATTATTTGTCTCTGCTGAACTGTGTTGTTGTTTCAGTTATTTTGTTGCCTGAACAGTTTGCCATGCACATCTAAATGGATAGAGGTACCAGAGCAGATTAAGGATGTGTTGGAGGGATTATATCTTTTACCTTACCAGAAAAAGCAATGGCAATTCCAAAGGATGAGATGGAGACTGTTGTTTGGGAGAGGGAAGTCTGCAATGCCATGTTCATCTTGATACCACCACAACCTTTAACAGCATAAGCAATTTAGGGAATGAATGAATATGTGATGATGTGTGGTATTGCCAGCAATGCCAGGAGAAGTAGGCCAGTGGATGTGTAACATATGCCAGCATAGCTAGCTGGTGTTTTGTAAAGAATTATATGTCATTCATATGTCAAACCGGATTTGTATGGGGCTTGTGTTAAAAAATGTATGAACAGTAGGTTCTGTTGGACAGAAAAAAAACATCTGTATGTTAGACTGTATTGTAACTGTTGAAATGAATATATTGTAAGAGAAGATATTGAAAGAAAAGAGATTAATCTCAGTCCAGCTAACTTTGAAAAACAGCCTGAAATTAAATTACCTGGTTTAAGCCATAAGGATCGTGTCTTACAGTTCTGCTTGCAGCCAGAGACAAAATGTCTGTGAAAAAACAGGAGTAGAAATCCTACTGTACTGTCCTTAGGGGTGAACTTATTTCTAACCTGGAAGGGTGGACATTTTTGAAATAGCTTTATAGCTTCCAGATGATATAACACACCTCAGCAAATGTGTTTTGTGTGTGTGTGTGTGTGTGTGTGTGTGTGTGTGTGTGTGTGTGTGTGTGTGTGTGTGTGTGTGTGTGTGTGTGTTTGTGTGTGTGTGTGCGTGTGTGTGTGTGCGTGTGTGTGTGTGTGTGTGTGTGTGTGTGTGTGTGTGTGTGTGTGTGTGTGTGTGTGTGTGTGTGTATTATGACATATATGTGCTAGATTCTGGTTCAGGTTCCAGTAAAAGGGGTAGTGTGGGAACCAGAAGTCAGATGACCAATGACCAGATGTATGTGGTGTCAATCTGTAATACAGCACTAAACTGATGTTTTAATACTGGATGAGATAGAAGTCTTAGGGCAGTCTGTTTGTGAAACCTGACAAAGAAGGACTGCCCATCTGCTTCATCTTGCCTTGGTCTAGTAAGTGAACTAGAGGATGGTAATTCTTTAGATCAATCAGGAATATATAGTGAGATTAGTTAAGTATTGTTTTTCTGTGTCTGTGTGAATATTTCCATTGGTATTATTTTTAATATTTCTTGTGATTGAAACTCTGGTGTTTATTGTAAATAGGAATTCAGTATTTTCATGTTCTTCTATTATTTATTATTACATATATTTAAACTTTTCATTGAGGCTGGTCTTTTAGAGAATATTTTAACCTTTGAGAGTCCTTATATTTGTTTGGTGACACTGTGGCTGCTTCTGAAAGCCTTGCTGCATTGGTCACACAGTACCATTTGTATTAGTATTAATTTTACTAAGTATAATCGGATACCATGTTAAGTGCCTAGAGAAACTGGCTTTGGAGTGCTCTGATGGCAGTATCTACCATATAGTCTGGGCAGAGGGGGCATAACTGGTAAATTTGTGCCAGCCTTTCCTGTGTGTGTGTGTGTGTGTGTATGTGTGTGTGTGTGTGTGTGTGTGTGTGTGTGTGTGTGTGTGTGTGTGTGTGTGTGTGTGTGTGTGTGTGTGTGTGTGTGTGTGTGAAAATCAAAACTCAAACTGTGTGTGGGTCAGCTACTTGGAACAGGAACTCAGAGCACTGGTTTCACAGAGAGGGTGGTAGAAGACTTGGCTTGGAACACTAAGCTGAGAACTCAACTCTACAGCTGTGGTCAGTGTGGAGTCTTATTTGGGGCCTGGTGAGAGAGAGGAAAACCCAGCCTCAGGATGGGAGTGTGTTTTCTGTCTGCTCTTAGGGAAAATTGTGCTTAGCACAGAGAGCTGCATCTAAAAATACTGTATCTATTTTTGTTCTAAGTAAACGTCCCTCATCGGAGTCAGTGGTGAGGATTGAAGATCCTTGATTACTGGCCCAGAGGAGGCATAGCTGGCTTTAGGCACCAGCAAACCCTGCGGTTGCTGGGGGCCCCCTGTTCCTGGGGGTCCCCCCAACCATAGCAGGCTGCCTTACCCTGATATTTTGCAACAGGTCTGTCAAACCAACAAAAGCTAGTACAACAATCTTGTGTACTTAATAAACCAGATGGGTAATACCTTGTATTTGTATCTCCTTTATAATTAAAATATAAAAGTGTTTTATTAAGCAACATGTTTCACAATTTCATTAAATATTTTACTATTGACATAGTACCCCTGTCTTAGTCAAACTCTGCTAGTGGAGATTCACTCCACTAAAAGTAACAACATAGCCAACTTTAGGTACTTGCAACACCTGGGGCTGCAAGGGTGCCCCCTAGACATCCTTGACTGTGTGTGGGGGCTTCACAAAAGCTGCTGCTGGTTAGAGAAAATGAGGACAAAAATGTATTAATTTCCTGATTATGCTCTTTAACCTGAACAGGTCTGTGATATGACCCCATTAGGATAAAGCTGATAATGAACATAAGCAAAGCGAGTACTAGAGAGATCAGCAGCCCAGAGTGACTGTTCTCAGTGCAAACCTTGAATTTTAACAAAAGCTGTTGCTTCTGATCTTCAGGGATGGTTTTCTTTTTCAGGGAGCTTTATAAACACTGGCAGAACACTAGCTACTGCAACTTTCAACTTCTTTGCAGAAGAATTCATTGCAATACCTATAATAGCAGAATAAAGGTTCAACATCATGAATATGTTCCAGATATTACACCAATTCAATTAAAAAGGTAATAGTATAACATATTTTTCATCAGCTTTCATTTTTTGGACAAATAAGTATAAAGCTCTGATGTCTGGCTTTATTGACGGTCTGTAATCCTGAATGATTTACAAGCAAATCAAACTTTTTACAAAGGACAGAGTGAAATTAAGAAAAATTAGGGAAGGTAAATAAAAGTGACTTACCCCTGCTGCTGTTTGATGACTGCCAAATGGCAGTTACTGATCTGGTGTGGCAATACCACTGTTGCACAGTGTACTGCTATTTGCTGAAATAAGTGCAAAACTAGTACTGCTATGGCTTATGCTTGTGTGTGTGTATGTGTGTGTGTGTGTGTGTGTGTGTGTGTGTGTGTGTGTGTGTGTGTGTGTGTGTGTGTGTGTGTGTGTGTAAAAAATATCAGTGATTTATATCTGTGCACACACCCAATAATCCCAGGACACAGACATTATTCTTCTGGGTGTCAGTTAGAAATGTAGCTAACAAATAATTATATATTCAATAGTAATGAATAAAATATATCACAGAACATTCAGACACTTAGATTTTCTAAGAGTATGAGGGGACCCCACTCCCCAGACTGTGCAAATGGAAACATGAGGCTCCCTTAATCATCCTTGACTGTGTGGGGGGCCTACAAAAGCCATTGCTGGCTGGGGAAAATGAGGATGAAAAATGTATTAATTTTC
This sequence comes from Protopterus annectens, assembly GCF_019279795.1. Lineage (NCBI taxonomy): Eukaryota > Metazoa > Chordata > Ceratodontiformes > Protopteridae > Protopterus > Protopterus annectens. Next base: position 868,869,252 of record NC_056725.1, on the reverse strand, counting down.
TGATTATGCTCTTTAACCTGAACAGAGGTTTCATATGACCTTGTTAGAATAAATCAGATAATGGCCTCTGCTCTCAACTCTACCCATTTTAAAATGAGCTCTGCTCAGATGTGTGTGTGTGTGTGTGTGTGTGTGTGTGTGTGTGTGTGTGTGTGTGTGTGTGTGTGTGCATGGGCAGGGGGTAGATTGTGTGGTTATTACATCTTTAATTTTCATCACAGTCAAACCTTAGAGGTGTGCCCATGAGGTTATTATAGCTTGGGTTTGGGCTGAGGACAGTGTGTTCATTCTTTTCTTTAACTTTTCTGACAAACCGCGGAGGTGTACAAAGAAGAATACTATAGCTTGTGCAGGGGCAGTGTACTGTCTAGGAGCAACAAAGTTGTTATTTTTTTCACTTTCCTCACAATCACACTTTAGGCATGTATGCAGGTAGCTGCCTTTGACAGTTTGGGTTGAGGAATGAGGAGGCATACTATGTATATGTATGTCAGCAGTCACTTGAAATACAGGACTGTAGAAATTCAAACCTCTGCTTTCATCCCAGTCTAACACCAGAAGGATGCATAGGCAGTCTTTTTTGGAGTGTTAAGGAGGAAGACAGTTCCAAGATAGGACCTGTGTATCCAGACAACAATTGGCTTGTTAGTTTATTGTGAGTTACTATTTTGTCATCTTTGAACATTAACCCTATGGTACAACCTGGATTTAAAGTTTGAAAAATACTGTAAATGTATGTATTTCAGAACATGCATAACCCAATGGCTTCAGGTGGCTTTGACTTAACTGTGTTATTTCCTAAATGGTTATTACTGTGTGTTGAAAGGATGCAAGGAAAACTGAAGCTGAGCAGCAAAACAATTTCTTTCTTTAATCAAATTTTCTGTTCAAGCCATCACTGGATGAAAAGGTTGGGTAAAAAGAAAAAAAAAAACTTAAAGTGCACTTAAGAGCATATAGGAAGATATGGCTTCTTGAAAAAGCTGAAGAGTAAAGCAACAGTTGAGAAAATAATGTGCATAGCATGGGAATCCCAACATGGGGGTGGGGCAATCAGGGGAAGACTGTAGGGTATGGTGAGTGTGTGTATGTGTGTGTGTGTGTGTGTGTGTGTGTGTGTGTGTGTGTGTGTGTGTGTGTGTGTGTGTGTGTGTGTGTGTGTGCATGTGTGCATGTGTGCATGTGTGTGTGTGTGTGTGTGTATTGGGTGGCTGAAACAGTAGGCCTGGGGTGCCATTTCTCCTAAGTCCAAACCTGTACATAGAGTTCCTGCAATGTATCATTAGTGCAACTAAATTCCAGTAACTGTAAGTGTCCCTTTGTGAGATGGGTCAACATAGTGTGGTACACAGGCCTGTTGTAATTAAGAGCATTGTTGCTACAGGTCTGTCAGTTTGCAGCATGAACTAAAAGGTTGCTTATAAGGGGTATCAGTGATAGGGTGATACATAGACTGGAAGTGCCTAGGGGGCCCCCAGATTGACATCTGCTGGGGGCCCCCAAAATGCTAACATTGGCTCTGAGAGGAGGGACGTCACAGAATGAATGAACAAATTAATAATATTATGACTGTTGCTGAACTGAGTCTAAACCTATACCTGACAATGAAGTGGTTGGATGAGTTAGCTTCACTTTCTTTAGGAATGCAGCCACAAAAACACTAGTAATATTACCCTTCATGAAAGAGTCTAATCTGCACCCAATATCCGTCCCACTTGCTATAGAGTATTGCCAGAGATTTTTGTTAACTTTTCTTTATCTAAGGAAGTAATACATCTGAGAAAACTGCATGTGTGTATTCACAGTGGCCAGTATAGGTCAGTGCAGTATTTGATGAAACTATTAGCTATGAATTTGACAATTTACAATCTGAAAATATAAAGGCTGATAACTTAAATAGTGGCTGGGTATTAATGCATATATATTTACACAATTCATTCTGTTTTCATATCTCCTACCAAGTGATAAGTGTTGTCAACCAAGATTGTCAGCTCCAATTCGGATACAAACGTAAACAGCAAACAGCTCCGGAACCGCCACTGAATGCTTCACCACTTATCAGCAAAGAAACAGACTTATTACAACAAAACTTGTAACAATATAAAAAATATATATCTTTGTATTTAGTAAAAACAAGTTAAATAATTCTGATGAAGCCCATATGTTTTGGGTGAAAGCGCTTAACTTGTTTTTAGTAAATACAAAAATGAGCAGGTCACAAAGAAAAAACGCAGAAAATATTGCTTTCTGTTATCAGGCTGGAGTTATACAGTAATATACTATGATCTTTAAGTTCAGTCCCAGGGATACCAGCTTATGATTCCTGCTTTGTAGGGTCCCATTCCAGGAAAGGGAAAGATGGGCAGTCTCTGTTGGGAGGTCATGATAAATGGCAGGAGCAGAATTAAAAAATATTGCAAAGTAATGGAAAAATATCAACTGGGGCTTTACACATGCATTCATACACGACTTCTAGCATTTTATTTATGAAGAGCACTTTATTACAAAGGAACTTTGATTTCTTAGACTATTTAAAGAAAAGACCACTCCATGGTTTTGCCATGATCTGTCACACCCACTTTTGGGGGTGCGTGACTTTTTCAATCCATTGCCTGCAACTACCAACTCCTTTTTTAAGGACATCATGCAGGCAGCTATTAGAGATTTCTGCTTTAGCCTGAGTTACCCATCACAGCAAACCTAGGCATATGGAAATGCCACAGTACCAGGACATATGTATGCATATGTCCACATGTGTATGCATCCTGTGAGCAGCAACATATATGTTTGTGTGAGAATCCATCCTTGGTCTTCTGTGCTGTTTCATTACCAAACTCAGCCTTCATTAGAAGTCATTATTGCTACTATCCTTCTCCCAACATGGACAAGCTGGCAGCAGCTACTTACTCCTATCATTCCTCACTGGTTACTTCAGCACCCAAACCAACAGCTATACTCAAGTCATCTGAGTCACATTTAGGACTTCTTCATTCTGTAGCATGGAGCCAATATCTGAAGCTGCACTTTGTTCAGTAAGCTCAATTACCACACTGATTGGTAAGCTCAATCACCACCTTGATCAGTAAACTCAATCACCACATTGATCAACAGGCTCAATCACCACCATGATCAGTAGGCTCAGTCACAACACTGATCAATATGCTCAATCACCACCTTGATCAGTAGGCTCAATCAATACCTTAATAAGTAGGCTCAATCACTTTTACTTGTAAAAGCCATGTACAAGCTACTTCACTGAATGCATGCAAGGCAAGTAAAGTATAAACAGAGGAGGATGTAAAACTGTACTCATGTGTTATGAATAAAGCTCTTGCCCAAGGATCCCTACTGAGCCCTCAATCATTTCATTTATGTCTTGTATGTGGAAACACCACTGGTATCACAATTTCTGAATTATGCAGATGATTCAGTACCCTAAGTTCTGTAAAGTATTTCCCTACCTCTGTTTAAAATAAACTCTGGTGTGTTTTTCAGTGGTTGTATTCTGATTATGCATTGTTTCTGTCCTGAACCTTAACACCGTCAAGAGCTAAGTTAACATTTTCTGTAGGAAGATACTCTGAAGGAAAATCTCTATCATGCTTAACTAACTCAATTGTGAGTAACTCAGCTGCTTTGATAGACTCCATTAACATTCTTATGGTATTTTTCAGAATTCTTTCTTGCAGTGTCATAGCTAGAGTTTATGCCATCTTGGGCTGACTTTGAGTTTGCCACCCCCCTCATGAAATAAAATATAATACATATAATAGTTATACAAAAAGTGAAATACAACATCTAGAAAAACACATAAGAATTAATTTTTTAACTATACTTTTAAATAATTATTAGTTACAATAATCTACAATGCTATTTTTTCTTGCTTTTGTGTTAGTAAAATCATCGTTAAATGCACAGTGCCCATAGTAGATCTTAAGTAATTTTTTATCAGTTTTAATTTAGAGAAACATCATTCACAACTAGCAACACTAATAGCAATTGTGAGGAAAATTCTCAGCAGTATTACAATATTTGCAACCACTAGCATGGTCTGCCATCCCCTACCCTATCACCATCACTATTTACTTTAGTTACTTTTTTAATCATTTCCATTAAGTTGAGCAGTTTGTACTTACCACCAACATCAGTACATTATGTTCACACAAGGGCAGCCCTTTGCTGTATCACTCACCAACAGTACCCAGGTCTGCTAAGGCGAGGATATCTCTTTGCCTTACTACTTACTTATGGTAACCATTTTTTTACCTCTCCTTGAGATTTTGTTGAGAGGCATTAATCCTACTGCCTTCCTTTTTCAAAAATATAGCTCTTTGCCTATCAGGCTGCCTTCCATTGTGCAAAAATGGAGGCCTGTTCTCCTTTTTAGGGAAATAACACTTACAACATGTGGATGGGAATCCTAGCTCTCCCTAGTCCTATTTCTCAGCCTCCCACTTTCCCTTGTTTGAAGCTCTAACTTTGGACACTTATTACTCTATCCCCACAGGAAATAGTAGCAGATGTATATGAAGACTGAGTAAGTTTATACCTTTATTCATCAAATGAACCTCATTTGGTCAGTACTACATGGGATCACCTATTCCCCTTGCAGTAATTCCTCAGGACCATACAACTCTCCATTCATCCCTCATTAAACATTATTTTATCACTAAATCTTCTGGCTTGCTCAGTCCCCATCCATTTGTCTACACTGGACCCTGCCAGTGCATTTGTAGGAGACATTTGTTTAATCTATAACAAGTCGTGCATTATAATTATTATTGCCATTTTTCTTTCTAACTAGCCCCAAATCATTACCTAAATGAATACAAATGATGTCAACGTTCTTGAACTTTGCCAACTGATGCATCAGTGGCAGTAACTACTTCCATTTCATCCATGGATGCTTTTTCACTATTTCTACCATTATTAAATTTTGACTCCCATCTGCATGCTTCCGTGGTTGTTCTGGATATGCATCTCAACCCCAAAATGATGTAAGATTCCCATAGAATCCACACCATTTTTCCCTGAAAGAAAACATGAGAGAGTTAGTAAATGTCCTGCATTAAAGCTTACTAACTCTTCATATCCTTCACATTTCTTTTCAGGAATATCTTATGTGTCACCCTTTTTAGCTAAAGTAAAGATGTCTGAAGGCATGTTGGTCTATGTATCCTAAATAAATGGAACACAATCTGCACTAGGTTGAGTCCCACATGACTTCAAACTGCATAATTTGCCAAGTAAATATGGGGTACTCACTATCACATCCCCTTAACAAAGTAATGAAAATCATACTCTCTGTGCAAACTACTGAATTTTTCTTGTTTGTTCTGTTTTGTTAACCTCCACCATAACACCTCATTCATCTTGAATGCAGCCCAATAAAGAAACAAAAACAGTTAACAGTGTAGCTAGGGTTTTGTAGTCTTTGTAACTTGTTAAAATGTCATGACAGACAGACATGAAGGAGTCTGGAAAGTACAGCACCCACAGAGACCATTCATGGTTATCTTGTCTCCTTTGCCTTCTGGTCCAACCCCAAAGCAATCTGCCTACTCCCCATTGCCTGGAGTATTCCAGCTAAGCCTGTACCTGAAAGAAAAACTCAAGTTTCACACAGTCCTTCCCCTTCCCTCCATCTGTGCACTAGTTATATCACCATGCCCAAAGAGTGATGTCTATTCTGCCATTCTACTATGCTCAAAAAATGCCTTTATTGCATAAAATTGTAATTTAAGTAACAAATGTATGTGCAGATGTTGTGTTTTACTTAATTCTGTCCATTCAATTACTAAATGTCTGTTTAAAAACCTTAATATATTGCAGCTTTTCCGTGAGCCTCCACTGAAAAGTTTTTTTTGATGAAACCTAGTAAACAAAAGCAAAATAAATTAACCAATAAATAAAAAATAAAAAAGAATAGAAAAAATATAAAATTCTGTCTGCATTACTGTGTATGTCTCTGTATTATCATGCCTACTTAGTTGGATAAATATTATTTGATGGGATTAGAAACTTTGTGTAGGAAAATGGGGTCATGCATGTGTGTTGAAGGAGGCTGAGACAGAGAAGGTATGGAACAAAGCAAACTCCCACCTCTCTCCCAATACCACACACACACACACACACACACACACACACACACACACACACACACACACACACACACACACACACACACACACACAGACACAAAGAAAAGAGGAAAATTTTTATTGTCTGTTACAATGGACCTTGGCTTTTTAACAGGAATCTACACTAAACTCACCAATATAGTGATTTACCTTTTAGCATCTAATCTGTATCTTTTGCCATCTTCAACATATCTTTGCAATCGCTTCAATCTTTTAGTAAAGCAATAAATCATCCCACTAATCCTACCGATTCAGCAACACCTGAGCAAAATGACCTCCATTATGATAGCCATCTTATCTCATAATTTTCATTTCTATTTGTCAATCCAACAATCAATTGCCAGCAGGTAGAATGATAAGAAGTGCATTAAATATCAACAAAGAAAACTGTAGGCCAAGGTAATTCACACATCAACTGGTCCACCGACGTTAAATAAGTAACATCAGGATGATTACTACTCCTACAAGGTTCCCACTCACACTGGTCCTAATATTTATTTCTTCTACACTAGACTACCAGCCTGGGACATAGCAGATAATGTTCAAAATTTGAGTAGACACTTAAACTGCCATCTCTGGGCTGTGTTTCAGAAAAGCACCTAAAGATTTTGTAAAGGTTTGGCTATAGTTTTGGTGACTGATGAACCTGATTTTAATTCTCAACCACAGATATGCACACTTCACTGCATGTTAGCAACAGAAACGCATCATTTCATGTCATAATCAATTTTATGTGAAACCAGTTACTCGATCAGTACACATACCTTCTCTGACACTACGCATACATCTTCAGCTCGACAATACTGAAAAAAAATGAATGGCCATTACCAAATACTTTATACACACAGTAAATAGCAGCCATTGTATCAGTGCCCAGAGTCTACAGAAATAATTCTAAATGATTTAAGGTATTTATCCTTAAAGGTACAGAGCATTATGTACAAGTTATACACCATATAAATGTTGTAAAGAATTAAATATTTATAATCTGTAAGAGGGACTGCTACCTCCCTTAATCCTTAACAAGAGCATTATGCTTGTCAGCATTTACATAAGCAAACATTTGTGTTATGAAAAGTGGGACAATACAGGTTATATGACTGGTGCATAAATCATTTGAAATTATTGATAAAAATATTCATGAATAGCATGGCAGATTCATTTCAGTTATCTGAACGTTATGCCTGTAACATTTGCAAACCATTCCATAGTTGACAATGCTTCTAAAGACATTTTTCATTAAATGTGCAGAGCACCATGCAGCTGTCATGTATCCTGTATTTGTCTTCAAAAATAATTAAATAGTATTTATTTTATAGAGTTGGATTAAGGAAAGCAGCACCCCTTCCCTTTACAGGTTATATGATTGGAGAATAGTGTTGAGGAAAATCTGATTGCTGCATAATTACTAATTATTTCTTCGGAAAAAAAACATGTACAGCGTGTTGAATGCAGTTGTGTTAATGCTGAAGAATTTCTTCACCTACAGATTTAGTAGCTTTTCTTTATTCTAAGACCTATTTATTTTTAAATTATGCAGTGCACTTGAGGAAGCTTGTGCCTTTTAATCATGAAAGTTGCATATAGTAGGCAGTGCTAGAGCTAGGTTTGACACTGTGCAATCAGCGGGTCATTTCTTTGAGACAGCACTCTTTAAACAGCAAGCCAGGTGATTATCAGTCAAAAATATCCCATGACACCAAAATTAAAATTCTTTGCACTGTACTGTGGCCTAGGTCAAAGCTTCATTAAAACTGGCATGCTCATAGTGAAAAATAACATTTCTGTTCCTTTGCCTTCCTCCAGCTTGATTCAGATACCAGTACCTCTAAAGATACATCTGATTGTGCTTACCTTCTCGCTTTTTATATAGTCTTTTTCCTGGCCCAGGGTTCCCACTATTTTTCCCACACCGATCCACATCTAGGTGTCCAACACGACTGAATGACTGTCAAAGGGCTGCCTGCTAGCCTGCTGCTTCTGTGTTCATGCACTATGGTCTGCAACTCAGCCAAACAGAAAGCCATCATGGTACCACCTAACTTTCACTTTTCCGAACCAGCCGCCAGGCCAAAAAAAAAAAACATGCAACAGTTTTTTGTTAAATAAAAAGTATCACCTGGGGCAGACCGCCCCTCCCTTCCCCCCTAGCTACACCACTGCTTTATTGATGATGAGTAATTTATGCAGTAAAAAAGTAATCTATCAAATTTCTTAGTAGTCACTACTGCATGATATCGTATTTAACTCTCTCCCTATCTCTTTACACAAAAGACAAAATTCACTTCTTCTCTCTCATTTCTTTGGATCTGCCCTGTATAGATATTTGTCCTTGATCCTTCTAGAACTATTGAACTTGCCAACTGCAAGGTATCAAATGCTTTGCTTCATTCATTACTGCATTGTCTTTAAGACCTTAGGATGACCAGAGTTGAGCACTACAGTAAAACTTTTCTACTAACACTTTGCCTTCAGATTGTTGTATAACAGCTTCCCCATTACCCTTCAGTTGTTATGCTGGCCACCCCTGCTGGAAAGCTTATATCATCCAGCTTCTCCTTTAATGTTCTGTCCATGAACAGAAATGGCTCTAGAAATGGACTCCTTAGCTCCTGTATGGCTAACATACAAAACCATTATCATCAGCTCATCCTTTTCTCACTTCTCTTGATTCACAGATATTCTCCTATCTTCTACAATAGTTATACACACTGCTCTTGGGTCTTCTCCAACACAATCGATCCATCTCTAGCATTGACATCCTCATCGCCTCTTTCTCTCTTCTTGTCTCTCCTGGGTCTATATTATTTCTTCAAAATCTACTTACATCGAACTGCTATTTATCAAACCAGCATCATCAAACTTCCCTTTATTGAACGTTCAAATCAAGAAATGTTTTTCCCAGATAAGGAAACTAGCTGGCTAGCACTCCAACTGACATACAAACACATTAAATTAAACCCAACAAACTGGGGGGCTACACCCCCACACCACAAATGTGGGGGGATGCATCCCCCACCCCCCACTTATATATACCAACTCTGAGATTGGACTACAGTGGAGAAAAGGGCACATTTCCATATGTTGGCCAACTAGCTTCCTTACTTGGGAAAACATTTGCTAATTTGAACATTTGATGAAGGGAACTTCAATGATGTTGGTTCAATGAAGAGCAGTTCAATGTAAGCAGATTTCGACGAACTGATATAGACCCACCTCTCCCATATCTGCTTTACCAATTTTTTTATTTTTTCTGCACATGTGGATGAACAACCATAATCTGTTCTCCTTAATGTCTTTAATTGGGGCTACTTTGGCTTCTGCTGTGATGTCCTCATTTCTTTGTACTATAGTGCACATCTTACCACCACCATGCACTTCATCTACATCACATCTAGCTTCCCCAACTTCCTATCTTCACTGCTGTGGATACTATAACATACAGAAACACTGGTCACACTACTGTTGCATTAACCTTACTTTTCAGCTTTTTTGGTATTCTCATATCACACACTTCCCCTGACACATTATATCATTTGGTTGCTGTGCCTCTGATTCTAGCTCTGGCAACCTCATTCAGACTTCTCTTTTCCTCAACTACATCTCCCAGGATTTCTGACTCAGTTTTAAGCTTCTTCTGATTCCACAAGTGCTGACATAACCGCTGCCTTCTGTGTGCTCAGTGTCATCCCATGTACTTTAAATTTTGCATTCCAGTCCCCTATCATTTGCTGAAGTTCTTGTTCAGAGTCTGCTTGTAATGCCACATCATCTCTATATAAATGTTTGTTGATCTTCTCTCGTGACCTGATTGCTGGTGTAGTTCATCACCATTTTGAACTGGAGTGATCTGCAAAAAAAATTAGAGGTATCCGGAGATGATCAGACTTTGTTGATAAATATTGAAAATAATAGAGGGGCTAAAGTGGAATCCTGGGGGACTCCTTTCATAAGAAGAACTGTTTCAGAGGTGGTGGTGCCTACTTTCACCTTGAAGGATCTATTGGTGAGGAAAGGTACAAACCTATATTTTGCATCCTCACTAATGCTTATTTTAATTAATTTGTCAAATAGCACATTATGATCGATTAGATGAAATGTTTTTGTGAGGTTAACAAAGGCAGTTCCTGTCAGGTTGCTTTTGTTCATATTGCATAGCATATCATCTGTGAAGGACTAGAGAGCTGTTATGATGTTATGCCCAGACCAGAAGCCATGTTGCTTCCTGGATAGAAGATGGTATTGATGTAAAGAAGTAGTAATTTGGTTGTAGATATTTATTTTTTAATTATTTTCCCTAAAGTGGGAAGGACTGAGATAGTGTATTGTTACAAAGCAGTAGCTGGCTTTGGTAGTTTTGGAATAGAAGTGACTATTATTGTCTTCCATATTTGAGGCATAGTATTATTAGTTAAGGTTGCGTATGTGAGTGAGTATCCTGTTTGGATTGGGTACTTTTACTGCGCCCACCTCCCTTTTGACCAAGTATTGATTGTGGACCCAGCCAGCTAGAATTTTAGCTAGGGAGTATATATATATATATATATAAATAAGTCTAAAATAAAAATCAAAGAGTTGCGCAAACTATATATGAAATACTCTGTTCAGCCAAGTCAGTATATAATTTCTCAGCTTGCTTAAACACATTTATATGTGGTACTTGTGCCCTACTTACTGAAATCACACTGGATAGCCAAACTGCATCCTTAACACTTAACTTCACATGCAGGCCTCTGGAAACCATATTCCTGGGTATTTCTGCCTTACATGTAATCTTATTTTACATAGGCAGTTAATTATTTGCATTGTATTTCTCTTACCTGAAGGTTCTGATCATCTCTATGCCGGTTTAGTGCATATTTAAGCAGAGATTGACTGAGACTAATGACTGGCTGTCTGTTTCACTCCCCTCCCACCCCATCCACGTGCCACCCCAGGTATCTTTACATTTACAGTCCGTTGCTTTGCTCCCTTCCCACCCCATCCACGTGCCACCCAGGTATTTTTACATTTACAGTTAGTTGCCCTGCTCCCCTCCAACCCCATCCACATGCCACCCCGATATCTTTATGTTTACAGTTCATTACTTTGCTCCCCTCCCACTCCATCCACATGCCACTCCAGGTATCTTTACATTTACAGTCTGTCACTTCACTTCTCTTTCACCCCATCCACGTACCACCTCAGGTGTCTTTACATTTTCAGTCCTTTCTCATTACTGTCAATTTCTGAACACTCTGCTTGTCAAAGCTCCACACATTTATAATAAAATAGCAAACACTAGATTAATTGTACAGATACTTTACAGCCTTTCTCTAAATTGCCTTTACATTTACTTTTCTATAATGTCAAAACTTTCTTGCTTTTTTCTAAACTCCAATAATTTTCATATTATTCACCATTAGAGAAGAGTCCATGTATACCAAAGAATCATTCTTTCATTCAAATTGATAAGAAACTGAGACACAGTGTTTATTTTCCTGTAGTTATTCTTATTCAGCATACCAGCTACAAATAATGTTACATCTTTGAATTAACATCATATGACAATAACCATCACAACCATTACTTTATGCATCAGTACTACTCAGCGCTAGCAATAGAAGCAGGCATGAATTCAAATCCTTGTACCACTATCTGCCATGAATTGCTCTTCTTCTTCTTCCTTTATGAATACAAATCTGTAGCAAAGCAAGAAAATATCCCCCCAGATTCACTAATCCTCCATTCAGGACTACTCTAGGCCTGCATGGAAGTGCCAGTCTAAGAGGAGGACAGTAGCACCCCATGCATATTAAGGAAGGCGCGCTGCCTGAACACCTAATGCTACACGGAGCATGGACGAGTGCAGGGGATGTGTCAGAAAGCAGAGCTCTCAGAATAAACTAGCCCTAGCAAAGTAGAACAGAAGAATGTGTACATAAAAGAGTGAGATCACTCATATGTATCCGCACATCCCCACCTACAGTCCCCATGTGTTCAACAGCAACAGTACACTGAAAAAAAACACGAAGAAGCCCTTGTGGTAATGTATTTAAAACACTGAGTACAGCTAGCCATAGGTGCATGGGTTTCCCAATCGCTCAGCTACGGGTAAAGCAGCATGAAAGGCTGAAGAGGAAAACAAGGAAGATATAGCAAATGAAGCAGCATAGCAATAGCGTAGTGGTCAGAGCATCCGCCTAATGAGGAGGCATTCCCCACTCGAGTCCCACTGCACCACATACCATTTTCCATGTGTAATCTGTATATGAACAATTATGTACATTTTATTGCTGTATAACCTACCAAATAACATTTAAATATGAACTGGAGTACTGCATGAAATGCACATGTGAAGAGTCAGTACCATAATGAATGTCAGCAGTAAGCAGGCGTAAGCACAGATAAGTAGTAGTAAGCATGTGTAAGCAATAGTAAGCATGTGCAAGTGCGTTTGGGTGGGGTGAAGCACCGCCGACATAGACCAAGCAAAGGAGATGCTAACTGCGTGTAATACACTGTGAGAGGAAGTTAGCAGTGCTAACCTCTGTGCAAACCCACTCACAACCACATGAAATTGCCTTAAGCACACCGTATCAAACGGCCGGTGTCATGTGTGGGTCAGTGTACACAAACGGGGTTAGTCGTAGGTATCGCAAAGCATACATGGCACACAAGGTTGTCTGGTATGCACACAATACACAGTACCCAGCAATACCAGTCAACATTACCAGATATGTAGCTAAAGAATTAGAGGTATATGTGTTTGTATGAATACCCATAACTATAAAGACATATACCTCCCATCTCTGTAGTACAAATGTATACATACATAAATAGACATATAAATAAATACCCACAAATACAGCTGTACATATGCAGACACCCATATATCCACATGTCGTTATATAGATATATATATATATATATATATATATATATATATATATAGATATATATAGAGATATATATGTATGTGTATATATATATATATATATATATATATATATATATATATATACACATATGTGTGTATGCAGACATATGCATATATATATATATATATATATATATATATATATATATATGTGTGTGTATCTATCTATACATATATATATATATATATATATATATATATATATATATATATATATGTATATATATATATATATGTGTGTGTGTGTGTGTGTGTGCGTAGATATACACAGATATATACCTATGATAAGATACAGCACCTGAGAATGACATATGTTCACAGGCCATGCCAATGGAGGTGAGGGGCCCAAGCAAGAAATGTGTAACACGTAGCATGAGCTCCACTCCCCAGCCAGACAGAGGAAACATGCAAACAAACCCACAAACAATGTAAACAATCCACTGCTTCCCAGACGTCAGGCAGGATACAACTGGGGGGGTTGCACAGTGGACCCGTGAAGTCTAATCGTGGAGCAGAAACAGGAGCATCCCTTGTGGGACACCCCAAAAATTGTCTTGTTATAGGAGGAATCCCGTGCGATGACCTATCAAGGCGGGGTGTGTACATACAAGGGTAGGAAAGCCTGATAACCCATGAGTCGAGACAATGTACAAGATGGGTCCCATGAAGTAGAGAGTGGGCAGTGTGTAGGGGTGTGTTTAGACCCGACCTGCACCCACAGTAAGGATGAGCGCTGTAGAGGAGGTGCGGGTGGGGGAACCATGGATAGGTAATTATGGGTCTAGGAGTGCAGGTGTTTGCTGGACTGGGTCTATACGGACAGCCCCAGGGATGTAAGCAATAGTGTTCATTGGGCAGAGGTGCTGCCCAACGAGCAGCCGCACCCACTACGAGTCCCGCTGTAGCATAATCTATTTTACATGGCAAAGAACGGAATAATCAGATGTAGATGCAAATATGTAGAGGTATGTGTGTGTATAGCTACCCATAGCAACATAGAGATATACCTCTCCGTCTCCATAGTACAAATGTATACATACATAGACAGAATACATATAAATATCCTCATATAGATATATACATATGCAGACACCCATACATCCATATGTCGTCAGATATATATATATATATATATATATATATATATATATATATATATATATATATATATATATATATATATATATATTTATGCATACATATACAGATATATATATATATATATATATATATATATATATATATATATATGTAGTTGGTAATTCCCAGATATGCTCATAATTAGTCCAAAATGACAAAAAATACACCGAACCCACAGACATTGCCAGCATCCTAGCTGACAGGTTCAGCGCAAACTCCCCCCCCCCACCAAAGGGCAAATATCTATCCCAGCAGAGTGCTGCCCCCCTGACATCTCAGATGCTCAGGTAAGAGCCGCCCTCTCCAAAGCAAAAAACACAGCATCAATGGGACCAGACGGTGTCCTGGGCTGCGTCCTACATGAACTTCAAGAAGAGCTAAACCCAAACATAAAACTACTGTTCAATCTCAGCCTTACTACAGGATATGTGCCCAAAGAGTGGCGTACAGCAACAGTGGTCCCTCTCCATAAAGGTGGTGCCTTAACGGATCCTGGAAACTATCGCCCCATAAGCCTGACTAGCTTGGTCTGCAAAGCTATGGAAAGGATCATCATGGACCTCATAAATAAAGATATTGGGGACCTACAGACACTAGATCCTACCCAGTTTGGCTTTGTTAAGGGCAGATCCTGCCTCTTAAACCTGGTTGATTTCTTTGAAACAGTCACCAAGGCCATTGACGAGAGGAAGGTGGTCCACACAGCCTACCTGGACCTCGCAAAAGCCTTCGATACAATACCCCACTCGGGCATTATAGATAAGCTCACCAGCTTAAATATAAACCCCTATGTCACTAGATGGATTGCAAACTGTTTCAAGGACAGAACCCACATGGTTAGAATTGCTGGAGCCATGTCAGACTACAAACCAGTTACAAGTGGCATCCCACAAGGCTCTGTCCTGGGACCTCTCTTGTTCGGTATATATTTCTCGGAGGTACAGGCCAACACGGAAGGACTGTGGCTGACCAAGTTCGCAGATGACTGCAAACTGGGCGCCATAATCGACTCTCCAGCCGACACAAGCATCCTCCAAAAGGGCCTCATAGAAACAGACAACTGGTACCAGAGCCATGGCCTCAAGCTAAATGCCAAAAAGTGTATAGTCATCCCCTTTGGCAAAAACAAAGTGCCCACAAATTACCACATAGGTGGTAATCCATTAAGTACAGAAGAAGTAATTATGGACCTGGGGACCCAAGTTGATAGCAATCTCTCATTTGATAACCACGTGGCCAAAGTGGTTAGATAAACATTTTATATAGCCCACCTAATCATGAACGGATTCACATCTAGATCAGGGGAGGTCATCGTGCCTCTTTACTCATCCCTCATCAGGCCCATAATTGAGTACAATGCCCTTTTGGGATGTACCTTACCAGACACCTGTAGCAACTGGAAAGACCCCAAAACTACCTCACCAAGAGGATCAAAGGGCTCAAACAGATGCCATATGCTGCCCGGTTAAAGAAACTCCAGCTCTACTCAGTGGCATACCGCCTGTTCAGAGGCGATCTGTGCCTGACATATAAAGCCATGTCCAACCCGGAATTAATGGACATGCTGCACCTCAGAAAATCCAAATCCCATCGAGCTACGCTCAGAGACTTGAACCTCAGCACTGAAATAAATAAGACATGCTGGAGGGACAGATTCATAACCCAGAGGCTCCCTTCACTCTGGAATAAAATCCCAGTCCAGGTTAGGCATCTTGATGAGTGGATGGGAGATCATAGGTTTACCCCGGGTATCACTTCTGTGTCACTGTTAGACAGAGGCACAGTATACTAACCTCGAAAAAGGGCATAGCAAAATAAATTTAAAACGGGTGGCGAAAGCCATACATATTCTGGCTAGGCTTATAGCCTAGTATGAACCTATGAACCTATATATATATACATATATATATATATATATATATATATATATATATATATATGTGTGTGTGTGTAAATATGCACATATATATAGCTAGGATAAGATACAGCAGTTAAAAATTACATATGTTCACAGGCCGTGCAAATGGGGGTGAGGGGTCCAATCAACAAACGTGTAACACGTAGCATCAACCCCCCCCCCTCCCAGCTAGGCCAGTGGAACATACAAACACACAATAAAAGTAAACACACCACTGCTTCCCTGACAACAGGCAGGATACTACCAGTGGGAGAGACCTGCCAAGTTTAATCTTGAAACAAAGACATGAACGTCCCTTGTGGCACACCCAAAAACTTAATGATTTTCGGGTTTCCAGCCATTGCAATGGCAGCCCACGCATGTACCACAAAGTAGGGAAAGCCTGATGATCCGTGGGGTGAGACAATATATGTGATGGGTCCCGAGAAGTGGGGAGTAGGTAGTGTGTACTGGTGTGGCCAGACTCGACCTGCACCTGGAGTAAGGAAGAGTGCCGAAGAGGATGTGCAGTATGGCAACTATGTGTATGAAATTATGGGCCTAGTTGTGCAGGTGTTGGCTGGAGTGGTTCTACCACCCCAGGGATGTAATTAATAGTGCGCATTGGGCAAAACCAACACCCAACGAGCTGCCACACCTGGTACGAGTCCCACCACAGCAAAGTCAAGTTTACATGGCAAAGGATGGTATAACCAGATGTGTTGTTGCCAACCTACTAAATTACACCAAAGAACACTTGGTGACAATACCCCACATTAGGCATGTAAGCCGGACTAATTGGCATCACAAGGTAGTATTGCTGTCCAGACCTCACAAATGTCCCTGCTATAGACTCCAATATTAGGTCTGCCCCTCTTAATCCCCCTGAAAACTGGTGAGTACGGAAGAAAAGGTGGCGAATTGCCCTTAATAAATAATGATAGTAATGCAGAGTTATAGAGTTATATATATATATACATGCAAATGCCTACATCTATGGATATATGTGTATATCTACATGTGTAAATATATACAGCAGGTCATGTATACGTCAGCAGATATATACATGTACATATATAGGTGTATACGGACAGACATCTGGTGATAATGGGGATATAACAAAAACATATATGTCCTCATGCAACGTTAATGGCGTTGAAAGACCCCACACAATATACGTCTGGTATGAATAGGTATACTCCCCCCCAGCCAAGCACGTCCCCCCTGTAATACAGTAACAAGTGTTGCAGATCCCATAACCAAGACCACATGCAACATGGTCATCCCTAAGATACATATACATAGACAGATATATGCAGATACAGGTATATATATATATATATATATATATATATATATATATATATATATATGACTGCGGTGGTGGTGCTGCAGTAGCGTTGTTGCCTCAGAGTAAGACGTTGTCCTGTTCTATTCTCAGATAAAGTGTCTTCTGTGTGGAGACATGCATGAATGAGCGTGCCTTCGTTGAAGGTTGTGCATCAGAGCTGGCAACTCAGCACATAGAAATCTACTGCCAATCATTAGCGGACCGGAGTTCTTCTGTGGTGACCCCTAACCAGGAAAAGCCAAAAGACACAACAACATATATGTATGTATATACATATATATATATATATATATATATATATATATGTGTATATATATATATATATATATATATATATATATATATATATATATATGTAAGTACACATACACACACAAAGATATGTACAGTACGATACATATGTAGTACATGCAAACAAATTGAGCAGCCAATATTCCTACAGTCACCACCTTACCAGCTGGAGACTGTATGAGCCACCCATACGAATGACATTCACAGCCTGCAGCACATACCCACAGAGATATCAAAGGGTATAATACCACACACAGGCACCCATAAATTAATGTGAAAGCTATATTTGTGTACTATGACAGTTGTATATGCCATGTCATATAGCCGTTTAGACACCGAAATCCATATGAACAGTGTCATACAACTGTGAAACAGTTATACTGAGACAGTAGTCTGGTAAGTTTGACACATGTTGCTGTCCAGGCCGAGGCCTTCTAGTAGTACAATAGTAATGACAGACTGGCCCACAGCATACCAGACAATCAACAGTACGTAATGCAGATGTATAAGTCAGCAGCCTCTAACTACACTCTGTACACAATTCCTAGGGGGTACAGACCCCAGATGGCACAATGGGATGTATCTGTTACATAACAAGGTATAACTGACACCATCACAATCACACTGACAAACAGAACAGTCCATATGACAGGAAGCAGTAGGCCTGCATTTACCAATGGTGGACTGTATGCTAATGTACATCCAGATACCTTAAGGCAACTTACCCCAGGTACCCACACATGTTGTTACTGCCTAGGTTAGTCATGGTGCACCCCCCCTACACTCAGCACCACTGGGCCATATACCACAGTTACGTACACTGCCCTCTGCAGTGCATTAGGGAACACATGTATTGTGTAGGTGGAGCTCACACATATAAGGCCCCAATCCCCCAGTATATGTGGGGGACACAACAGCAGTGGAGGGATGGCAGGAATGACAGCATGACATACACACAGCCCACTACATAACAAACCCTGACAGCATGTCACATGTGCTAAGCCAGGAATGTAGGTGGAGGACAGAGTCTGGAACACAGGCACATATGTGTACAACTGCTGTCATACAGTAAGCAAGATATGTAAATATGTACATATTTATATGGCTATATGGATAATGATATGTACATATATGTTTGCCATATGTCCTGCACATGGAGTGGAACCCTACCTTAGCCCCAATAGTTCCAACCTCTCAGTGCAAGGGGATGTCATGTATGTATTGCAGGTATATTTGTAGACTATTGCTACCATAATAGGGATCATCTTCACAGACATGGTGTGCGAGGGAGGCCACATCTGCTGTGGACTTGTGTGCCATTGGCTACTGACAGACATCCTAAGGTCATCATAGTACAGTACCACTGCTAACACAGTAATGCCCCTGAGGGCTACAGCTGCGATACGCCCAATATATGTGGACAGTCTGACACATGCTGGTCAGTCCAGGGGTATACACAGAATCCCTTCATGCAAGACATGTGGACCAGGCCTGTCAATGTGGATGTTAACAGCCATGTAGATGGGTATAACACATAAATACTGGTATAAATTTGCCCCCATAGGTTATGCATTCATACACCCCTGTCTGTCCTTACACATAATAACCGCTGGTATGGAGGTGCCATGGCCACATACTACCCACTAGTTAGTGACATACATCTGAACAGCATCCCACTGCTTTGTCTGACATACATGACTGTCATGGTGGCCCAGCAGAAGTACATCTGGCTAGTATCTGGACATGTCATCTCACTGGATAAGTACAGCAATGAGTTAGGCATGTAACAAAGCACAGTGCTAGCTACAGAAAGACTGACTCAACACTGGGCTACATCTCACATGTGGGGATACACATGTACCTGCATAGATAGCAGGCTCTACAGGCATGTCACATCACAGAGTAACAGACACCTGTGTGAAAGTGCATAACCACAACCAATGTGAACACAGCCACAGCCACATTTGGTAAGCTAGCATACTATTACAGTATATGGACTACCTGACCTACACCATCCTCATATGAGCCACTCACACAACACCCCTACATATAGTGGGCCTCTAGACAGTGTGGTTCGATGCCTGTCTGTGGTATGGGACATATGTGTGTTCGCCCCTACAAACATGTAAGCTGTTAGGGTGACATGCAGTGGAGCAGCATGTAACATCAGATAGAACAGGACCAGGAACAATGACATCTACAACAGTCTCTACACAGGCCAAGGTGCATATTTACTATACACACACTCTCGACAATTACCAGATTTACACATACCTCAGTACTGTACACACAACCACATAATGCTCAGGCTATGTCCTCAATTATAACCCCTACTATACATAACATGTGTAGCTGTCTGATATCTCACTGGCTTGTTTTCAGATATGCTGTCAATGAGTATGGAGTTCAGAATATATGCACCATCTACTGCATGACATATGTACAAAGGTTGACAGAGTTGTGGCTGGAGGCACAAACACAGGGCCAATATTGACATGTTGCTGTAATACCCCCATACATATACTGTCGTAACAGGGTTTGTTGCACCATATGTCCTATGAGGGATGTGATGTCGGTAACTCTCCCGGCTGTCACCATCTACTGCCTGCTATAGTCACACTACCTTCTGCATTCCACAGATAGGTGCACTGTAGCTGACACATGAAACCAAAGGCACAACACTGCCCAGTCTGTCGATGACCCTGCGATTGGAGACCCCTCATATACATGGGATCAACATGGCAGGTATTGCGACATGTACGACAGGCATATCCAGACAAACACTGTTAAACCAGCAGTACTCCACATGCAGCATAGCAGCACTTACAGTCTGTAGTCAGGTCAGCTACATCCTCCTCCTGTTTGTTGCCTTCTTTCCACAGTGTATGTTGTTAGAAGTAAATCCCCACTCCATCTGAGTTCCTGCTCACAGTGACTGTAAAGGGCCAACACCACCATGTTGTTCCTAGGTATTGGAGTGTGTTTACATGCAATTGGCTATGGGATTGGTACCACAGCCATTCCATATGCAATCAGCTAGGGGGGGGCTGCAATTCATCCAGAGATCATCAGCTGATCATGAGCATCACTTAAATTACACATGCTGCTGCCTAAGCCTAGCAGGTGTGGGTCTCCAAATCCACCAGAGATGGAGTGGGGGAGACAGACAGAGGCAAATACATGTCAGGGAGGGGTGGTAGAGTAAAACAGAAGCACGTTCTGCTTCAATCACAGGGTCATCCGCAGACTGGGCAGTGTTGTGCCTTTGGTTTCATGTGTCAGCTGTGGTGCACCTATCTGTGGAATGCATAATGGTAGTGTGAGGACAGCAGGCAGTAGATGGTGACAGCTGGGAGAATTACTGATGTCACATCCCTCATAGGACATATGGTGCAACAAACCCTGTTATGACAGTATATGTATGCGGGTATTACAGCGACATGTCAATATCGGCCTTGTGTTTGTGCTAAGATATTTTACAATGAATGTATTAGTATGCACCTCTTAAGTGCAAGCTTCCTTAAGATGTTATGGCTTCTCAATATTGTATATTGTAATGTTTTTCACTAGTCTGTAGTATCTATAATGTTTCTCACTAGTCTGTGTTATCTGTAATATTTTTCACTAGTCTGTAGTATTTGTAATGTTTTTCATCAGTCTGTAGTATTTGTAATGACTGTAATCTAAATCCTTACTGTAACCTTGCTTGTTTGGGGCTTTTCTCCCCAGGACCCCATTGAAAACGGGTTCATATTGGCCCAATGGACTATCCTGGTAAACCAACTGCAAATAAAAAAATAAATAAAAATAAAAATAAATGTTTGTGTCACACATCTACCAGCACAGGATATCAAACCCCCGACAACTATGTAGTGCTATCACAGTTCGATGCAGTTATTGAATGCACCACATGGATTACCTGCTGTGGAGCACTCAGAGCATATTTGTGATGATGAGTGACATCTGCAACAGGGATATGGTAGATATACGGTAGGTGACATACATGTGCCTGTCTGCATGAACAGCTGCCAGCATCAACACAGGCACACTCACACAGGGGCACACACACATTGATGCACTTGGCAGGGCCAAGTGTGCAAGTCATCAATAATGGGATTGCAACAACACATTGATGTGCAGGTATCAGATGCACCACATGGGTCATATGGAGGTCGTATGGGCATAGAGTAAGATGAGGTGTCAGACATCAAACAGTATGCTTCAGTATGCCCTGGGGGATTGTAGTGAGTGTGGATGTGGTCAGATGCACCATACAACACACACACGGACACACAGGGTGCCAGTCCTAACATGAATGGGTGCATGTCCGCATGGGTGTGTGGTGGTCAACTGTGCCAGCAGGCTGTACAAGGATAGGCGATAGGTATACCTTGGCATCAGACCACATGACAATGGTCTCCATTGTGCCTCAGGCCTGTAGTTTCTGCATCTGCCCACACAGGTGGGTATTGCATCCCCCATCCACTCACCCACGTGACTTCTGTGTGTGGCCAATGCTGTGCATCACTTGCCATGTATATGTTCCTTACTCCATGACATGGATGGTGTCTGTTATGTGCACATCTCCCACATGGATGTACAGTGACATGTGGAACTGTACCTGGGGTGTCTGGCCCATGTTGTGAACACAGATTATCATTGGATGTGCCAGTCTTGCCCACCTGTGGCAGGACCTGGTAATGGGCAGCAGGTTTACCCTGCACCTACATTGATAGCATGCTAGCAGCATTCCCTGATGTCAATGTCATCTGTCCATACAGGGCATGTGAAGGCACCACGGGTTGTGCAGGTGTCCATTTGGGAACATGGTGGAGGTGCACTGTCTGCATGTACGTGCATATTGGACAGATGGGCAGGGTGACATACCCTCTGTAGCCTACTGCTATCACTGCAGAGTTACTATCAGTGGCAAATATGCAGTATACTACCCACATATTGGCTGTTGCCTAGGAATGTGTGTGTGTGTGTGTGTGTGTGTGTGTGTGTGTGTGTGTGTGTGTGTGTGTGTGTGTGTGTGTGTGTGTGTGTGTGTGCTCTCGGTAATAGTGGGGTTGCTAACTGTGATTGGCTGGCCTTGATGTCACATGTCTGGGTATGGCTTTGCATCCCAGCCTCTCAGCTAATTTCCATCTGGTATCCCTGTATGGTTGACATGGTGATATATAGTAGGGCCACCATAAAAAAAAAAACTGAGCAAAACTCCCTCCACATTGGCCACACACTCACAGCCACCTCTACACAGAATACGCATTACACACACATCATGTCTGGGAGTAGAACCCCTACCTAACTAATTTATTACACTACAGCACTACACAGTTATAGTACACACCACGGACATTGCTGAAGTACCTCTTCCCCAAAGTTGTATTTCACAATGGATGACATCAGCAGGATTGCCACAGTAGGGCATTTGAAATATACTGTGCGTGAGTAGCCTATAATGCATTGCACAATATACACCCATTGAAACACAAACAAAGCATCCAGAACTGCCATGGGTGGGGATAGAACCCTACCACAGTTCTAAATCACACTACAGCAGTACGCAGTTACAGGACGAGCTACGGAGATTACTGGGCTACACTCTTCCCAGAGGTGTATGTCTAGGTGAGTGACATCAGCAGGCTTGCCAAGGTTGAGTATATGAATTGTACAGAGTGTGAGTAGCCTAAAAAGCATTGCTATCTACTCAGTCAAACACACACACACAGATCCACACACAAACACACAGTTGTCAGGTCTGGGGTTAGAACACCTAACTACTTTATTACACTACAGCAGTATGCAGTAACAGGACGTGCTATGGAGATTACTGAGCTATGACTTTCCCAAAGGTGTATTTCTAGGTGAGTGACATCAGCAGTCCTGCCAAAGTTAAGTATATGAACTATACGGAGTGTAGGAGCATTGCTCTCTACTCAGTCAGACACACACACAAAGATTCACACACAAGCACACACACAGTTGCCAGGTCTGGGGTTAGAACACCTACCTAACTACTTTATCACACTACAGTAATACGCATCAGCAGCCTTGTCATAGTTCAGTATAAGAATTGTACAGAGCCTGATTATCCTAAAAAGCATTGCTCTCTACACAGTCAGAGACAGACAGACACACACTCACACAGTTGCCAAGTCTGTAAATTGGACTATTACCTAACTTATTTATCTCTACAGCAGTACGCAGTTATGGGAAGTGCCATGGTGATTCCTGATCTACGGCTCTCACAAAGGTGTATTTCCCATTGGATGACCTCAGCAGGCTTGTCATAATACTACTATGGGGTGGGCGGTGTGTGCATGGGCCATAACCCATTCATGTAGGGGTTGACATGCCACATGAGGGCACACACAGGATCATATGTCACAGGTACGTGTATACAGCTACTAGATGACTACTTCCTTGTGCAGTCATGTTGCACAACTGGCATGAGCACTATATAGTCTGTCATGCTGACAGATGCTGATGGCTAGTATCTGCAGTGAGTGCATCTGCACCTCATGTGGATGTGAGCCTTTGGCTGTGTGCTGGGTGGGACAGTCCCGGATGGGTCCTTGTCACAGTGACCCTCTTCCACACATCTATGTCTATCTACCTTTGGCTTATTATAGTGCGTTGTCCTTACATATATGTCTGTATTCCTATCCACTGTGTGTGCAAGGCAGGAGTGGTGCATACTGACATGTGTCTGCACTAAGATCTGCAACTGCCAAATATGTCTGGTCCACTGGTGTTTGCAGACATGGCCTTCATGTGTTTGTCTGTGAGCATGCCCAGTATGACCTTTCAGTATGTTGTTGACTGGCATTGTCTTCATTCCTCTAAGTGTGTGAGCATGCCCAGTATGGACGTCTGTATTGCATGTGTGGAGCATGTCCAGGTTGTTTGTACTGCGGTGCTGACCTTTGTATTGTACACTGACATGTAGCATGCTGTGTCTGCAGGGTATCCATTGGTCATTTGGCATGTACTGTTGCTACATTTCTGCATAGCGGGGGGGGGGACACCTGCCTATTTCTACATTTCTATACAGGAGTGGGGGGGTACACCTGACTGTTACTATTGATGTACATATAATAGGGGGCACACCTGACACTTCTATACATTTGCTAGGACTGTACTGGTATGTCGGGTACTCCTTTTCAGTCTGTAGTCTTGCCTATCGTGCTGGCTAGAGGCATACTAGTGTATTACAGATCCTAGCTTTCACTGCCTACATATTAGTTTCAGACTTCCTAGCCTTCACATCTTACATCCAACTGCCTGGCTTGCTTTAGTCTGTCTGTGTAGGCCTGGGGGGGTTACACATAGGGCTCATTCAGAGGCCATAGTGCAGCATTTGTTTGTGTTTGTCTACACCTATCCTGCTGACTGTAACAGTTGCTGAGTATGTGACACCACCAACTGGCATGTGTGAGTCACTTGCCTTGTGGGTGTCCCAGTATTGAGGGTGGTGCTGCACGGCTGCCTATGTCGGATGCACAGAGTACACTCCCTATACATGGTTGAGCACAGGGAGTGTCATGTTTGGCATCCCTTTTACTGTATGTGCGAGTTGGAGAGAGGTGACATTCCCTGGGTACCTACTGTGTCAGTGCATGTGCTATGTGTTGCCTTTTTGCCAGGGCATACTGGGCATGCCTCCTTCTGCCTACTGGGGCAGGCTTAGGTCATTCCTCCTCTGAGTCACTCTGTGCCTGTGCAGGCCTTGGCAATGATGGGGGGCTGTGTGGCCCTGCCCCATGCTGTTCCTGCTGCAGCTGTTTCCGCAAGATCATATTGTGTAGCAAGGCACATACAAGGACAATTTGGGTACATGTAGTTGGTGAGTACTGCAAGGCTCCACCAGATGTGTCCAGACACTGGAACCATGACTTGAGCATGCCAAATACATGCTCTATTATGATTCATATTTGTAACCTGATGAAGCGCATATTAATGCGTGAAAGCGCTTGTTTTGTCTCAAAATAAATTCATCTTTACTTATCGTGGTGGTTCCTGGCAGTATTTTCTTCAGTCATGATTCATATTTGTGTGTGTGCCTCATTATGGAATTCTTGTTCAGGTGTGCATGCATTTCTGATGGATGTCATCAGCCATGGCTCCAGTGTGTATCCAGCATCCCCACTTGGTGACTGTGTAGGATGTCCCCACTGGCAAATCTGTGGTACAGCTGCATCAGATGCCAGATGTGGGAATTGTGGTAGCTTCCAGGGCAACCAGCACACACATTCATTATTATGCCCTGGGCATTGCACACAATGTGGCAGTTAATGGAGGGGGAGCCCTTGCAGTTGATGTAGACCCTACCCTGCTCACTGGGTGCTGCTTTGATGCGCATGTGCATGCAGTCTATTGCACCCACCACCTTGGAGTATTCTGCTATTTGATGAAAAAGATGCATATTGCTGGCCAATGCCTCACAGGTGATGGGGATATATACATGCTCACCGACATGTGCTGACATGGCATCCAGGAACTGGTGGAGTACCCTGGATGCTGATGCCTATGATATCCCCATCATATCCCCAATTGGCCTCTGGAAGGTACCTGTAGCTAGTATTCATAGACCTACACATACCTTGGTATTAACTGGGATGGGTTCCCCTCTGTTAGTTCTGTGTGTGAGGCATGGCCGGCACAGCTCAACAATCTGTTGTAGGAGATCCCTGTCCACCCTAGAGTGCTCCACTATCTCCAGCTCATGTAGCCCTTGGTAGGTTACCCTGGGTCTGTGCACTCTTCTCAGTCTCCTCACTGTGAGTTGCTCAGCAACATTCACATCTTCACCACCCTCAGCCTCTTGCACATGCTGGTTTATGATAGCAAAAGCAGCCCTTAACATTATTTCTCTTGCTTTCATTTTCTAAAATTTCCCGTTTGTATACACCGGTGGTGCAGATTTATTGGGAATAACAAGGGAGAACGGTGTTTGCATAGTTTATAGTAGTGTACTGGGCTGGGCTGCTGCCTGTATGATTGGCTGTTTCTGATACACTTCACCTGTCAACTAAGCTAGTTCTCCTTGATTACCTTCCTATTGCTTTTTCCCCTTCCTATTGCCTCCCTGTTTAAGCCCGTGTGTGTGCCATGCAAACAGAGTGCTCAAATGTGCACAGAGCTGCTATTGACTGGTTTAACTTCCTTTTTCTTCCTGTGAAACCTGGTGCGCGGTGCGCACACCCACTTACTCTTTGTAAGAAGTGCTAGGCAACTTGGACACACCTCTAGCTTAGTTGTGCTAAGCTAGGAGCTGTCCCGAGCCACAGGGCTCGAGTCCACTTACAGTATTCCTGACACCCCCCCCATGATGTCACCTATATCCTAGTCTTGCACCCAGCTATTTATACTCTTACACTCTTGGAACCTGCCTCGCACACTGGGGAAATCTGGGATTCACTATTCTTCCCCTCATTTGCATAGGATTGCCTGCAAATGCATAGTTATATGTCCCACACTGAGCCTCCCCCCTTAGCAACCATTACTCACTGGCCAGGTTCTCTTATGCCCGCCATTGACTTGCATGGCTGAATACTGCTTTTAGTTAGAATGCTTATTTTAGGTTTGTTTTATTATTTTCCCCCGATCCCATTTGCACACCACTGCCCTATGCTTAAACAGGCAAGATCGGGGTAAATAAATTATAAGTTGTTTTTTTTATTATTTACACATTTTGCAATACCAATGGCCTTTGACTTGGCCATTGGCATGCTTCATCAATGATATACAGCCTTTATTTGGAGCTGTCATAGCTCTGTTTTGTAGTTTCCAGAAATGTACTCGGTTACTAACCGAGTGCATTTCTGCAGACTGCACTCATCCTGCACTGACAGCTGCCTGCTTCCTGGATCACAAATTACCCTCATTTGCATGGTTTTCACCTTTAAATGAGGGTAATTTGCATACAGGAGCTTGGTCCGTGCAGGATTAGCCTAGGAGCTCACGTGCACATCCCGGGAGCTAGTTCCTAGATCGCATGTCAGCCATATTGCTGAAAATAGCTCTTAAACTAATCCTGCACACTATAAAGGGCTTCGTAAATCCAGGGGATCATCTGTAGCATGTTTAAATGCTTACACTGTAAACAATAAATGGGCATAATTGGATTCCTAGATAAGGCATCCAAACTCTAAACAAAGCTTTGGCAGTACTGAAATATGGCTGAAAGAAGACTCCTGGATTGTATGCAGTATAAGAAATTATTACTATCTCTTTAGTATCAATAGGCCAAGAGATCATCAATGTGATGGGGGTTCTTACTCTAATATACAAATCCCAAAAAATATAGCCCCAAATCTTATAGAAAAATCTGATTCAACCACTGATAGCCATCCAAACTGGGCTTTAATTCAAATTGTTGTAGCAAATAACTTAAAATTTGAGTAATATTTTATTTTATTTATTATTTTACATTTGTTGACCAGGATAGTCCGACTGGATATATGTCCATTTTCAGTGGAGGCCCAGGGAGAAAAGCTGCAGATAACACAGATAAAACATAACAGATATGAGTCAAACATATTTACAAAGCCCTCTAGTAGGTACTCACAATATACACAGTGTGCAATAGTATACAAAAATAACAGTTTGCAGCAAGCTATTATGAGCAAGAGATGGGTACAATATTAATTTAAATAAAGTATAGAATAAGTAGTGGTTAGTCAGGGTTAGTACATGGACAAAGCCAGTGCTCTTTAATATACTGTTTGAGGCCTTTTTTGAAAAGACTTAAAAAAGGTTCAAGGGTAAGGTTAGATGGAAGTGAATTCCAAGTTCTACCAACAACGTTGGCAAACCAGGAATCACTGGCTGAGTTAATGGCTTTGTGGGTTTGGACCAACAGTTTATTGAATGATCATAGTTGCCTTGAATTACTGTATGGTTTTATGATATTTTTGAGTGCCAGAGTATTTTCAGGGTGTACAGAATTTTGCATGGTACTATAAGCTGATTGAACAGAAGTAGGCTAGGCAGTTCTAGCCACCCAAGGAGACTGAGGTTTTGACAGTGATATGTCCTTTATGTTGAGCATATGGCAAATATGGCAATATGGTTATAACAGTGAGAGAACTTACCAAGTTCAGTTTTGCTCAAATTGGAGAGTATGGGGGGGGGGGCATATAGAAGGGTAGAGAGTAGGTGTGAGCAGACAATTGCAGTCTTAGCTAATGGAGTTAGAAAAGGTTTGCTTCTGTATAATGATCCAAACTTCTTATCAATGATTTTTATAGTTTTTATTGATATGCAGATCAAATTTGAGATTATTGTCCACTATTACCCTTAAAAACCTTAGTATGGTCATCTGGAGAGATAGAGGTACCGTTGTTGGATGTTATGGAGAAGGAAAATGGGGTGGATCTACTGGTGGGGTAAAGAGGAGCAGTTTAGTTTTGTTTGGATTTAACATCAGATGGTGATTAGAGAGCCAATTTTCAACTGTGTTAAATGTGTTTTGTGTTAAGGTTTGCAGGTCTAAAGGGGAGGAGGCCATACAAATCAGGGTAGAATTGTCTGCATATTGAATGCAGGTTGCATCACGGATGTCAGTATGAAGATTGTTGATGAAGATAGAAAAGAGTAGAGGGCCTAGAATAGAGCTCTGAGGGACACCAAGGGTGAGAGGTAGCAGGGTGGGCAGTTTGCCTTGCCATAATACAGCCTGTTGTCTGCTATTCAGATAGGATAAGAACCACTGAATAGCATGGTTATCTAGGGAGACTGGTTTTAGGGAACGGATGAGTAATTTGTGGTTGACCATATCAAAGGCCTTTGACAGGTCTAGAAATATGGCTGAAGATAGTCTGTTGTTGTTCCTATTTTGGAATATGGTATTTGTAAAAGAAAAGAGGGCAGAGGTGGTGCTATGATTTGGCCTAAAGCCATGCTGAGAGTTGGCAAGCAGACAGTTCTGAATGAGATAGTCCATAAGCTGCTTATGAACGCACTTCTCCATTAATTTGGCTAGTGGTGAGAGAATGGCAATAGGTCTGTAGTTGGACAGTTCTGTTGAACTTCCACCTTTGTAGAGTGGGATAGCATGGGATATTTTCCAGATTGAGGGGATAGTTCCATCAGTTAGTGTTCTATTGATTAGGATAGAGATGGGGAATGCTATGGCATCGGCAGCTTTTTGTAGGTACTCTGCAGGAAGGAGGTCAGCAGAAAGGATGGTTGGTTTTAGCTTTTTGATAAGGGATCAGATAAAAGTGGTTGAGACAGGTTGGAAGTTAGATTGGGGATGAGAAGTGGGTGTGTTAGTGGTAGAGTTAGAGTGGGTGGGAGTAGATTGGTTAGCTAAGGACTGAATAGCTTCAGTGAAATAGTTAGTAAAAGGCAGTGGCAACAGTTTCTGGGGATTTATGGGTGTAGTTTTATGGGGCTGGGGTAGTAAATTATCCTGGATGAAGAAGTTGGTTAATACTTGCCCAAAACTTTAAGGGATTATTTTGGTGTTTAAACTGGAGGTTCTGGTAGTAGGTTTTTTTTTGTCTAGCAAAATAATTTTTTTTGTATCATTTCTAAGTTGACGATATCTCACTTGGTGGAGGGGTGCTTTAGTTGTTCACCATTTGGTTCAGGCTATATTTCTAAGTTTGATTTTTATCTTAGTTTCCTTTGTGAGCAATAGAGCAGTATTAGATTTAGTCTTTATAGTATGTGCAGGAGCATGGGAGTCAAGGATGCTCAGGAATTTATTGTTAAAGAAAGTTACGGCTTCATCTAGTGGCAGATATTTTAGGAGTGACCAATTGACTGATTTAAGTTCATTTAGGAAGTTAGTAGGATTGAAGCTTTTATTATTTCTGATTGTTTTGTACTTAGTCTTGTGGTGGGTTTCTGCCTTATGCTTAATAATATAAGTTAGTGAATGATCACTTAGGTCATCTGGGAGAGTCCCAGCTGTACACAAGTTTGGGTGGTTATTGATAAGTACCCAATCTAAGATACTTTCCCTGTTGATGGGCTTACTAATACTAGTGGGACAGGTTTTTATTTGTGTGAACCCAAACAGATTTATATGAGTGGCAGGGGATTCAGCTGAGCAGGTGCACCAGTGGGTGTTAAAGTCACCAAGAACAATGGTTTCTTGGGGGTAGGTAGTGGATATCCATTGGAGGATATCTTCCAGAGTGCTTATTTTATCGCCTGGGGGAATGTAGACACAGACAACATTTATACTCTTATTATTGTTAATTTGCAATTTGGTAGTCAGGATTTCTGCATTATTAAATGGGGGGGGGGGCGGTTGAACTAGATCTGTATTAACAGAATGCATTTTTGTAAAGAACTGCTATCCCACCTCCCTTCTTAGCTGTTTGGTCTAATCGGTGTATGTTGTAGCCCAAAGGTAATACCTCATTACTGGCAGTAGTAGGCTTAAGCCAGGTTTCTGTAAAACACATTATGCCTGGGGAATGAACTGCTAAGAGGGCAAGCAGGTTGGAGATTTTATTATTTATACTTCGAATGTTCAAGTGAAATGTCAGGAGAGCATTTTTGGAACTGTTAAGGGGAAGTTTATAGATGGGGTTGGTGGTGTCGGTGCTATTGTCACCAGGTGGAGATGAGCCAGGGTTGGGATGTATGTCCCAATCTGTAACGTGGTTATATTGAAATCTGATTATGAGAAACTTATGAAGATGTCTTTGATAGGGCTTGTCCCTTGGATTAGATTTTAAGGTTTTAATTTGGTGATGAGGTAAAGGGGATGAGGGTTTTGATGTGTGGGGGATAGTTAGGTGAGCTAATGTGTAAGAGAAGTCTGGGGTGGTAGTTTGACATTTTGGGTAGGGGAATCCGTGGTGGTACTGGTTTTCATAGGTGGCAAGGAGATAAAAGATGAGCATCATGGGGAGTAGAGAAAATACTAGTGTTTTTGTTTATGCTAGAGTAGCAAGGGGCCTTGCCATTATAGGGCACAGTTTTCAACCAGGATTTGGCAAAAAGGAAGGAGAAAGGTTGGGTTGTAGAGAGGGAGGGCCACTTGGTGATGTGTGAGATGCTGGTTGGGAGGAAGAAGCAGGGGAAGTGGCTAGGATAGCATAAATTTAACAGTACTGGGGAGGGTGGGAATAAAGGGCAGGGTGGAACACGGAGCGAGCCTGAGCGGAGCGAGGGCGAGTGGAGCGGGGCTAAACCAGACCACAAGATTTATACAACAATCAAGTAAAACATATGTTTATAATGGGGGTGTAAGTTATTTGCCTTACTACATTTTAAAGATGGCTCCCAGAGGAGTGGATATTGATATAGCCTCCTATAGCTCATAGGGCTCAGATGGTGTAATGGTACACCTATGAACCTATGAGAATGGCTCGGGGGAGGTGGTAGCAATTATCAGTGTGAGATTGGTTGGTTAGAACTGGTTGCAGAGCAACCCTAGCAGGAGGGAGTCCAAAAAGAAAAGAAAAGAAAAAAAACATCAGGGGCCAGGATATGTAAGTAAGACAATACACTATGTTTAAGTAAGACAATACACTATGTTTAAGTAAGACAATACACTATGTTTAAGTAAGACAATACAGCATGTTAGAGCATTTCAGCTTACAGAAACCAATTGTTGCTAGCAAACTCTTTAAGGATGAGTAGAGCTAAGGGAATTGGGACTGAACTAAAGGTTTGTTTTGGAATACTTTTAACCTTAGACTCACCTGTTTGCATACAGAGGAAATAAGGAACTTGTGCAATTAGTAGAGTATGTTCCTATGTAGTGGATAACTTTATTAAAGCTCTCCAAGTTGGAAGCTGAATGGAGCTCTATGCAGCTGAGCTCACCTCTCAATGATAGTCACAAAGTAAGAGAAAATTGTTAAAAACAATTCAATGACATTCACCTAATAATTCATTCTGCTGGAAGGCTTGTGTATAAAAGCTGAGATTTCCCAGGGCTGATTTGAGCTTTTGCTGAAAATTTGCTTCAGAAACGAAGGTGGGGGGTGGGGGGGGTGCGATCCCGAGGCTTGTGGATGGCCCGAGCAAATTGCAAAGAGAAAAAATAGAGTGCGAGCAGAAAATGAATAGTACAATTCTAGGAGAAATGGAGACAACTGGGAGGGTAGAGTATATTATATTCACCCACCAAGCCCTATTACAAATTTTGAAAACATACTGCAAACAATAACAAACTTTATTAAACATCAAACAGTTATATTAGGTTACTTTAATCTTAAACAGAACACCCACTTACAGATAAAGTTGAAGATAGCTCTTGTAGAGTTCTAACTCACCTGATGTAAGAAGACACCAGGCATCAATGTGACAACAATAATTTCTCTCCCCAGGATTTACTAATCTTCCATGTAAGACTAGATTAGTCTTACATGGAAATGTCAGTCTAAGAGTATGACAGCAGCACGCCATGCATATTAATGAGGGCGTGCTGCCTCAACTCTAAAGCTTACATGGAGCATGGACGAGTGTAGGGGGCATGTTGGACTGCCTAGCAGTCCAAAAATCCACGCCCCTGCACTGACAAAACCCAAGAAATGTCGAGTTACATGAGCGAGTCTGCTCACATGCATACATTGTAACACTACACTCCCCCATATGTTTAACCTCTTACAAATTTAAAAATTAAAAGAAATTGATTTTTTTTTGTTTTATTTCCAATATAGCTGCCCGTATTTGTGCATGTTTGCGCGGGATTGCCCATTGCTTAGCTACAGTTAGCAGCTTAGACATCGAAGAGGATAATAAGAAAAACATATGCAAATTAAGCAAAATAGCGATAACGTAGTGGTTCGAGCCTTCGCACAAAGAGGAGGCATTCCCGGTTCGAGTCCCATTACTGCACATAACATTTTGTGTTGGAAATCTGTATACAAACATATTTCCTGACATTTATCGTGTATAAGATTTGTAAAAAGCATTCAAATGTTATATGTAGTAGTGTACGAATTATATATATATATATATATATATATATATGAAGGTGAAATGGTTATGCATTCTGAGGCATGAGTAACTTATTTTAAGCAATATAAAGCACTGCTAAGCACATTTTAGCAGTATTTAGCATATTTAAAACCAATTGCTCATAGCTGAGCAGCATGTTAACAAGCGCAATGTATTTGCTCGTAGCTGCGCACCACGCTAACTAGAGCAATATCGGGCAACGTCAAGCAACGTCGAGCAACGTTGGGCAATGTTGGGCAAAGTTGAGCAAAGTCGGTTAAACACAGCCACACCTCCTTTACTGTACCTTAACCATTCAGGTCTGGCCAGTAGGAAAATAAAAAGCAGTGACAGGGCTCGACCTCAGGATACTGTGCACTATAGTCACAGTACATAACCACTAAGCCATGTCAGCATTTCATAACCATGCACTTTCAACAGACTCATATCTATCAAAGGAATATTAAACATTGCTAACATCAGCTAAGCAGGTGTGCCTACAGCTGACTTTCAAAACTGGCCAATCACAAATAAGTGCGGGAAATGAGGCATATTTAAGCTCCACAGGCAGGAATACTTGCCATAACTGGTTGTAGCTCCCTCCTGCAGTCAGCATGGCCGGTGTTGGAGAAGGCAGTCAATTTCAAGCGCAACGCTGGGGCATTGAGGAGACCAAAGTAATGGTTTGGCTCCTTGTCCACAATCATGAGGAAATTCTCTTGCGTGGCCAGTACCAGGGCACCCAACGTAAACCGGAGGCCTGGAACAGTCTAGCTTGTGATCTCACCAGTGCCACTGGTGTTCCTCGGACTGGTGAGCAGGTCAGGCACCATTACTCTGACCTGAAGCGACGTAAGGAGGATCAACTGGACCAGTGGATCCAGGAGTCCTGTGCAATGCCTAATGCCCCAGTACTAAGTAGCCATTGCATTAAGTAGTTAAGAATTGCTATGCTTGTCTATACTATGGATAGGTATGTCTCAATATCACTGCATTTACTTCACAGATGCAGGTGTCCGGGCTATGAATCAACAAGCCCATGAAGATAGGTTGCAAAGGCTGCATCATCAAGTGGGTTAGTAATTATTCTGCATGTACTGTTATATAAAATAAATGACAGAGCCTTCAAAAAGTGTTTTAACCCAATAAATAAGGTGTAATAATCCTTTAATAAAAGTATAATTCCTGGAGTGCGTCTGTGTCATTTTCTTTGATATGTTGTTGTATTGTTGCATTTTACAAATAGTACTGTTGTATTAAGCAGTGTTAACCCACACTTGGGTTGGCCCATATAACGTGGATGAAGGGAGTGCCAGTAGCTTTTATGCATATTTACAGCCCTCAACTGTTGGTTCATGCCCAGCATGTACAGGTTAATCTGGCACATGAGTAGCTTGATATTTTGTTCCCCAGAAATGTCAGTGTGCTGTCAGAAATGTAGGGAGCTGTTAACATATAACTGATACTTTCACCTGAACATATCTAGATAATTATATGAAAGTAGAGCTGTCAGTGTACCATCTTAGCAGTAGTGTGTGTGAGTAACTCTCAAAATATGTAGCAGTAACATCTGCATCTTGGACAGTTTGCATGTAAGATACAGCTCATGTATATAATGATCTAGCAAAATCCAATTGCACAATATAAGGACATTGGGTAGTGTAATAATACATGTAAGGGACATATAACTGCAGTTAATATGAATGTAGTGAAAACTCGAAGGATATATAAGTTGTTAATTGAGCTATCCTTTTCCACCCTACTGTATGTGCATAAAAAGGCAATTCCACACCTCAATCGGTATGTCTAATCTCAAAACATTTGTTGGGACATATGTCCTATTGGTTTATAAATAACTGCATTTATTTCTATGCATGTGCCCTGTTAAAATACCACAATATTGGTGGCCTGTTGCCATCAATTCAACCTGCATGCTGTTGTAATGTCCACTATTGTTCTATATATGCATGTGTTATGCTTGCTTTTCAACTATTGAAAATCTGGTGTGTTGGGTTAATGGGAATACTTCTGCATGCTGTTATAACTAATTGGGAATGCTGTTGACTGTTACTAACCCATATCTTTATTAAACCCACCAAAACATAGTTCGTATGGGAAGGCCGGTCACAGCGGACCCACCTGTCTCACCTCAGCTGGCCATGGCACCTGCCACCAGCAGGTCCAGTGCCCAGCCTGGGACCTCCTCCTCCGTTGGCCCTGTGCCACCTTTGGGTGGAAGCACTGCAGGGGATGGGGCTCGGCTCCTCGTGCAAGCGTGGGTGGAGGAGGGCCACCTATCACCCTTCGAACAGTCTGGGCTGTGGTGCATAGAGAGATTGAACGTTCTGTTGCAGAACCTCTATGCCAGCTTGAGGCACGAGTGGTGCAACTCCCAGGTCATCCTGCCCCTCCTACACAGCCAGCAGCACAGCCACCCTCTGGACTGTGAAGGTGCAGTGGTGACTGCCCATGGTTGGAGACCTCAGTCCCACTGTTGGGGCTTGCCATTTCCAAACATCCCTCCCCGTCAAAGGTGTTCACCCACCACATGTGTCATATACAACCCCTGTATGCATCTTGTTTGTCTTGTCTGTTTACCTCCCCAACGTACCTCCCCTAATATATCTACTTCCCGTACCCCATATTCCACTCTCACCTGAAAAAAAAAATGGCAATCTGCTCCCAAAAAAAAAATTACACCCCATACAGAGCTGCCCATTTTGCACACATGTCCACTGGACACATAAAATGTAATTTAATTGGCATTACAACATACTTTGTTGTCCTCACCCCTCTCTCAGGGATTGAAGGTTTCATATCTACCTCCAAATTTATTCCATATGCACAGCTGATGCTGTTAAAGAAATGGGCAGCTATGGACCTTCCCTACACCTGTCCTGCACATCCCGAGCTACTTTCCATACTGTCTTTCCCTCTTTGTGCCCCTTTTTTACCACTTTCCTATCTCCCCAATTTTTTTCTTTCAAAGAAATGAGCGCAGAGTTAGCAGGAGTAAGCACTATTAAGCAGTAGTTAGTGGGTTTGCACGAGTGTGTGCTTGTTTGCACTTAGCTAAGCATTGCTAAGCATCACACAAACCCACGTAAACCCGCTTACAACTGCTTAAAAGTGCTTTAGTCACTCTGTATGTGAGGGCCCTTGTTCTGCTCAGGAGAAAAATAAAAAAAACCTCTGCCAGTCTCGAACCCCGGACCTTGTACGCACTACATAACATGAAGTACCACCAAGCCACAGTAGATATACAACAACTTGGTGCTGAAATAAATATATCATGCATCAGAATGAGTGAATGTAAAGGAAAAATAGGAATGCCATACCACACAACTTGTTCTGTGGATCTTTACCAACAGTTGTTGTGGGATTACATTACAAGACTGTGATAAGAGAAGCATCCATTCTAGCAGAAAATAATGTTATACCATCACTTTACAACCCCACACAGTATCACAGCAGGACAAACACTGGCATATCTGTTTAGGGCAGAGGCCA